>NC_133619.1:55757716-56057716 GCF_048593235.1 Sminthopsis crassicaudata | reverse complement strand
GTCACAGGGCCCTTCAGATATGAAACCCTAGATTTGAAAGTCATTACTGAGTTTTACATTTTAGAGTATTAATTTCTTGGACAATTTCCAATGAAATTATAATTGTATAATATGTCATAAATGGGTTGCTATCTGCATTGGTGGAGACAAAGCCAACATCATAGAGGGAGTTTGCCCATAATGATGAAATCAAAGCTCCTGCACATAATTATATAATTTATTGAGAATGTGAGGGAGAGGATAACTTTATTAAGATGCAGTTATGAACTCCTAAAATAAAATTAAGGTTAATGAGTTGAGAGAAGGTGAGTTAGTTTTATTTCTTACAAAATTAGCCCATTAACATTCAATATATACATGTAAACTGTATTGTTTGAAAATGTTTGTCACTGTTTTTTTGCCTAAACATGTCATTCTGTATAGGGAAAGATGCTCACTTTTCTTTCTACCAGATAAAGTAATGTCAATTTTGATAAAAGACTCAAAAGCTAGAAAAGAAATAAAAAGACAAGTTAGTCATCATCTTCTTCCTTTCCTTTCAAAAGTCAATTTATCTTTGAAAATCCTTTTGACCATAAAAAATCCTTCAGGTTCATTTCAATTTCATATCTTCTTGAGGACAAATGAGAAATAACACAATATCCTAGATAAAAATGAATGTATGGTGATTATTATCCAGTTTTTTCACATAAAATTAGTTTTGCTCAGAAATATTGCTTAACAAAAATATTATCCGAAAGCCATTCAAAAAACCAGCATAGCATAGTGGCTATAGCATACTTCTTAGGGTAAAGACCTTCCTCTGACCCTTAAAAGCTGACTGATTCAAAGTTATTTAATCTCTCTATGGTTCAAGCAACTATCTAAGAGAGTCTAGAGAGGTCCTAAATAATGTGAAAAAAAGACAACCCCAAAAGTGGATGAATTATTAGAATTTTTACTACATGTTTCATTGGGTTGGAACCAATAACTACATTTTACTTAGTTATAACTTCAAATAGTATGACTTTGAATTCACAGGACTACCTCACAGAATTCATTATTGACATTAATTGGGACCTTCTTGGATTAAATTATTGAAAGGTTTTGACCTCTAGGTATGGGGACAGTTCTGGCATTTAAAAATATCGCAAGATTCTGATATAATACTCCTGATTGCTACTTTGCCAAGAGTTGTTGAGTTATGCTAAGTTAGAATAGGAATAGAGAATGGACCCATAATTTCAATCATGTAAGGGGTTGCTAGTAAAGAATTTCCTTTACCAAATTTCCCAGATCCTCATGCCATGGATGGCTCTTATCTTTTAGCTACTGCTTATTTCTGTTGACTGCTCTCATCTTCCTCTAAGACAACAAACAAAAAACCAAAACCCTTGTGAAATTCTCTTGAATTGAATTCTTTCTCTATAAAAAAGATGCCAATGTTTGAACACAGGACTTCTTATTCTTGTGGAAATTCTATAATTCAGATTACTGATGAGAATAATTTTTAAGACTACTAATGTCTAGTTTATGCCTGTTAGAAGAAAAGCTAAGATAAATCTAGAAAACATACTGAAAAGACATCATTTTTCCAATAAAGGTCTATATAGTCAAAGTTATGTTTATTTTTCCCCCGTAGCAATGCATGATTGTAAGAGTTGTGTCATAAAGAAAGCTCAGTGCTATAGGACTTTTGAAAGTCCCTGGGATAGCAAGGAGGTCAAATCAGCCAATATTTTAAAAAAATACTTTAGAAGTTCAAATATTGAAGCTGAAGCTTAAAAATTTTAGCCCTATGATGAGGAGTTGAAAAAAAACAAAAACCCTGGATGTTGGGAAAGATTGAAGGCAAAAAGAAAAGGAGAGGGCAAAGGTTGAGATATATAGATAGTATCATGGGAATATTATTATTATAAATAAATTACAAATTATTATATATGGACTTGGATAGACTTTGAGAAATAGTGGAACATAGAAAAGCCTCCTCTGCTCTGGTCCATGAGATCATGAAGAGTTAGACATAACTGATGACAAACAACAACATGGTAACAACAAAAGTCTCTAGCATTGCTTGCTTTAGTAAATGAAAAAGTCAGGACTAGCTTCCCTCTCAGGTTTATGTGGGCAAGCTCAGGCTACTTGCCATGTAATTCTCTCATAGTAAACATTTCTCAGAGTAACTAATTGGTATAGTGGATAGAGCACCAGCCCTGAAGTCAGGAGGACCTCAGTACAAATCTGACCTCAGAAACTTAACATTTCCTGGCTGTGTGACCCAAGGCAAGTCACTTAAACCTAATTACTTTAGGAAAAAAAAAAAAAAAAAGAAAAGAAAAAATAATTCTGTTCCTTTGCATGTATAGAGCAGGGTATTGCAGTGTAATATCCATCTCTTTCCCTTCCTTTATCACCCTATATCTTGCTGCACTCTTTTGGTTTTGAAGTCCAAAGAAGAAACATTTAACGGGCCTAAAAAAGATGAAATTTTGCATAGTATGCTATCATTAACTAATCTAGAATAAATCTTCCCCTATTTCTGACTCTTAGATGCCGATCATCTTATTCTCATGTACCAAGAATCAAGTAGAGTAGTCTCCTAAATCTTTTCACCAATATCTTCCATGGTACATTCTTCTTTTGATAAGTTATACCCTGTAACTCGTTTATTTGGAAATATCATCAAATAATCAGAGGTATCTTTGAATAACTGCTATTGTATTTATAATAAGACATGTTTAATATTTCATCTTAAAGATTATTATATTTTTCTCTGATGTGCATTCATCTTGTTTCTTTAATAGGATTCATAAGTTCGCAAGGAACAAAGAGAGTGTGTTAAGCTTTTCTGGATCTTCCACAGCAAATGATCCATATCCTGGATGCTTAATGAATAAACAATTAAAATTTCCTGAATTTAATTGAGTAATAAAGTAAAGAATAGTTCAGAGGAAAGAGGATGGTATTATCCAGTTCTTGAGTTCTCCTTACCTCTATATTTATTTATTAATTAACATATTTATGTATCTATCTAGCTATCTACTTTTTTATCCACTTTATCTATCTATCCATCTCTAATATATCTGGTTAACTATTTATCTATTAGCAAGGAGGGCATCCTTTCTGGTATATATACTTGGTGACCAGAATTTAAATTTATATCATTGAACTTTGAAAAATTGAAGTAGAATTTAGAATATCTAATTTTCCTTTCTTCTGCATGATTGTATATTCCTAATGCAAATACATATACACACATTCTCATACTCACATGTGAGTAATTCAGTATGTGTGTATGTGAAAATTTTTCTGGCTAATATAATGTCTCCCTTTTATTACCATGAAAATATTAGCTTTGCGTATTTTATTAACTTTAGATCCAAAATTTTGAGTGTATAGAAATGTAAGAAATGCATATCTTTTTGGGATTATTTTATTTGTTATTGTCAAACACCTTTGATATCCTTATATGTATCCACAAGTTTTGTTCACTTGAGTACTTCCTTAAAGCCCTTCAATCATTTTCAGGCAGTCAATATTTTAAAAAAAATCAAGAGGGAATTGAAAATATTTCATAAAGTTGGGGGGGGGGAATCACTCTTGCCTTAAATTTTTGCCATACCTAGTTTCATCAGAAAAGTTCCATTAAGCTCAAGAGGAATGTAGTTATTCATGGTAGAGAACTATCATATATTTCAAATGCGTAATTTCAAGGTCTCTGAATCTTTGGGGAGCTCTTGTTTGTTCACTACCTTTAACATCCCCTCGTTTATCTTTTTCCTATATGTCTCAGGTTAAAACACTCTCCTTGTCCTTCTTCAAGTAATTTTAAGTTCTTAATTTTCTGTTGCTCTTCACCTTTTGGCCCTATTTATTTTCTCTGAGTATAATCAGCTTTTTTGTTGAAATTCAATCCTCTTTCACTAGGGCTCCTAGTCTAATTCCCTTGATGCCACTTTTCCCCATGCCTACCCCACCCTAGAGCAGCTGGTATAGGTAAACAAACCTCAATAGCCTTGCAAATGAAAGGTAAGCAGATGAGAGAAGAAAAATGGATGAAATGAAATATCGAGGAAGGATGAAATCCATCGACCCATTTGTCCAGGGCATCTATGGCATATTCCGGGCTTCCTCAGACAGCTGGTAAATATCTAATCTTTTCATCAAAAAGAAAATAGCTGAAGTTTACAGAGAGAAACATTGGTAGGAAAAAAATGTGTTGTTATGGTCATCATATAAAGGTGATCTCTTCTTGTGAATAAAATATAAGCTACAACATACAGAAGATTAATAATTTATTGATTCATTTTAAGCCATTTCTTGAATGATTTCAATCCTGTTGTCTTTAACCTAAATTTTCCGCAGTAGCTTTGGTTTGGGGACATCTAAATGAATTGATCTTTTAAAAACTGAATGATAATTATTTATTATTTTTAAATCATGAATACTTTGGTCTAATATATTCCCTTTTACAGCTATTTCATAAAATTTGAATTTTATGTAGCTTAGTTTCAAATACTAAATATTTTTTGGGGATAGGAAATCAGTCTTTAACCAAGCATTTGCTAATTTTATGTAGTATATTTCCTCTTTATGTTCTTCTGTGAAAGGTAGGACAAAGAGTCAAGTGGGCACAATTTGAGGTTGTATTTCATAAATACCAAGATCTACAATATCATTTCACCATTTCAGGAATGATGAAACTAGCTAGTTTCTGAATTTTTAAAAGCATTTCTTTCTCCTGCCTAGCTATTCTTTCCAGCTTAATATTAAAATGTGGGGAACCTATAAGGAAAGATAAGGTTTTTTTCTTTTGTAGGCAGGATTCATATCTTAAGAACTATAATTAAATTAATCAAAATAATTGGAAATTTATATAAGGAATTTTTTTAAAATTAAGAAATCAATATTTTTAATATTTTTCAGAAATTGGAAAAATCACATAAACTAAAAAAATTTGGAGAACCTCTGAAATGAGTGACTATTTTAGAAGTGTGTGTGTGTGTGTGTGTGTGTGTGTGTGTGTGTGTGTGTGTGTGTTTCACCAAAGCCTAGATATGTGAATATTTCTCTATGTGAAGCACAGGGAAATCACCTTTTCTAAGCTATAACAGTATAAGGTGTTGTTCTTTGAACAGGGCACAAACAATGGTGCTATGTGTTCTTTCACTTCTGCCTTGTTCATACTGCTTTGCATGACTTGCCAGTGAATTCCTTTAAATGTTTGGTTTGGATAATTACTTCTAGCTAGAGTTGCACTACATAGGCAAGAATCTATTATTATGCTAGCTCACCCTTATCTTTTAGTCATCATTTCACAAATTTATTTATAATATTTTGTGCAAGAAGGGCTAGAAGGATCATATGGATCAGCCACCTCATTTTATCAAGGTTTTGTCTCTGCCATATTATAATATTTTCAAATACCTTGATTTAGAAAGAAATAGAACCATGTAACCTACTCACCTTAGTGATATTGAGGTTGCATTGCCCTAGAGGATGCAATATTATAGTTAGGTGAAAGATTACTTAGGCAACTGTGGGACAGAGCAGGTGCTTATTAAATGCCTGTGAATGAATGAATGAATAAGTTGAGTGAAGATGCCCAGGGTCACATGGGAGATCAAGAAAAACCTGGAGATGTTCATGCTATTGAGATCCCTTTCATATAGCCCCTCTACTATAGATCCAAGTAATATATGATATGCTTAGTCTATTCTAAAGAGAACTCTGTGATGATCAAGGCTCACCCAAGTACACTCTTCTCCAATTAGCAAATGTAAAATTATCCTAGTAGTCTCTGTGATAATGAAGGAAAAAGAAGAGTGTTCAAATATTTGCACATGTATGTCTTGAGCTAGTCAATAAACAAATAAATCAATCATTCTGAAGAGTTTATTAAGTACTTACTGAGTTCAGGCAATAATGGGGATATCTAGTGAGGAAAAAAAAAATCTTCTTTCAAGAAGTGGAAAGTCCAATAGAAGAGTTCTATAAATAACCAGCTATTATAAGACATATTTAGCACAAGCTGAAGGTCATCTGAAAGGTGAAAACCTCAGTTGGAGGGCTGGAAAAGCTATCTTGTGTGATATATGTTTTGAACTAAATCATGAAGAAAACAAAGGAAAATAAGGAATGGAAACAAGGAGGCAGCATGGACAACAGAACATGAAAATGCATGGAGACTAGATTTGAAGTGTTAGGAAGAGGATAAATAGTTAGTCCAATGGTTCTCTTCAACAATGAGATGATTCAAACTCATTCCAGTTGGTCAGTGATGAAGAGAGCCATTGTACCCAGAGAGAGGACTGTGGGAACTGAGTGTGGATCACATCATAGCATTTTCACTCTTCTTGTTGTTTACTTGCATTTTATTTTGCTTCACTTTTTTTCTTGTGTGGCAGGATAATTGTATAAATATGTATACATATATTGGTTTTAACATATATTTCTACCATTTTTAACATATATTGGACTCCTTGCCATCTAGGGGAGGGAGTGGGAAGGGATGTGGAAATTGGAACACATAGTTTTGCAAGGGCTAATGTTGAAGAATTGTCTACACATATGTTTTGAAAATAAAAAGCTTTGATTAAAAAAAATTTAGTTCAGGATAGCTGGATCATAGTGTGTGAGGAGAGAAGTAAAATATGAAATAGAATGGAAATGCAGGAAGGGGGTAGATCATGAACAAATTTATATGCCTAAGAAGGACTTAATATGAAGTCCTCTCCCAGACCACACCATGGTTTCCACCAACAAATTCATGAATCTGGTCTTTTCTGCTATCTCTTTGGCTCTCCTACTTACTGAACCAAAGCTACTAAAATTACAATTCCTATGGATGTAAATGAGACATTCTTCTCACCCTACTTTGGTCTCTTTAGCTTTCCCTTCACTATAGAACACACAAGCAATTTGGTACCAGATTCAGAAAAAAGTTATTATTAAATTCCCTTTCTGAAAAAAAAAATAGTGGGTGGAAGATATAACAATGTCAAGAGGGTACAAAATGTCTAGCTCTCTTGGTGACAATAGCATTTAAATGAAAAGTCAAGGCATGAGGCATGGAAGTAGATGAGCTGAGAAGAGAAGTGGCAGCTATTAGTGTTTCTGCAGGAGGTAAATGTTTCAAGCTTTGATGCTGTACAGAATTCTCTGAAGGCCCAGGCAAATAGCACAGTGAGAGAGACAAGAGGCGTGAGACATTTTAGCCACTGAGCCCTGCAGGCTTGCTGAGCTGGGCTTATGGCATTAAGGTGGACTTGATTTCTGCTTCTGAATACTCCTGATTTTCTCCACAGAGACATTTGCTTCTCATAAATAACCTTTGAAATAACCTCTGGGCTTGTTTCCAGACACTGTTCATTTAAATTCATTTTCTCTGTTTAAACTCGAGTGGCTATTTTAAAACTTCAGGGAAGGAAAATCTATTAGGGGTTAAGCTGAAGGTGAGGAGCTTCCCAGGAAACCTCTCACAGGCTTCTTTATCTGGTCCTTCAGAGTGGGCATAAATTGTCAGGGTGGTGGAGGAAGTTGGAAATAGAGGGAGTGAGGAAGATCCTCATGAAATGATTTAAAAATCCTGAATAAAGTACAAACCATATCCTTGCCTAAAGATGCATGATTTGTCTCCTCCAGGAAATGAGATTTAGAGGTCTGATAGCATTTGTCCATTTTCTACAGTATAAAAACAATAAAGATAACACTTAGAAAGAATAATTCACTGAAATGAAAAGCTATATGAAAGCCTCTCGTGGTCAGCTCTTTTCCTTTATGTCTTTGAAATCATGCCATCCATAGGGTAACACAGGTTGCCTTGGGCTTAAAGCCAGCACTGGGTTTTCCTTCTTGCAACCACTGTAATGATTTTTCTTGGCCTCCATCTTTAGCGAACTCCTTCTATCCACTATTGTTGAAAAATATCTAATATACCTCTACATTATGTCTTGATATTGATAAACTCAGTATTTCCTCTAGCCATAAGTAAATGTTTTGGGGTGGGTAGAAGGTCATGAGATCTGTTGGGAATGAGAATATGTTGATAAAAGTATGCAGTATTCACATAAAACTTTTGCTCTTTTCTTCCATTGTTTTTTTGTGAGGCAGGACAAATATTTTTATCACTATTTAACAGATGAGAAAAATCAGTCTGAGAGTTGTCCCCAAGCACACAGCTAATATTAGCAAATGTTAGAGGCAAGATTCAAACTCAAGTCCTAGTGTTTCTTTCCTATATTTTTCACAGGGAAAAGCACATGTTGTTGTATGTCAAGAGAACTGTTACATTTATGTCTCACCCTTATTTTAGTGTAGAATTTCATTTACACTATCGGTTAAATTGAGTGAAATTAAATACAGAGAATACAGTACTTTTCTTTTCCTCATTACCTCTGATGTACTAGATTTCCTATTATATTTCTCAGGTGAGCAATTTATTTCATGAGCACTCTCAGGCATTTGTAGCTGTCTTTCCTATTGTTTGTCATAACTAAATTGGACATTCTACCAACAGGTTTCAGCAATTTTTTTGCTGTCTCTGTCTTTCCCTTTCTGTGTCTCTGTCTCTCTCATCTCTCTGTTTCTCTCCCCCTCTTTTCCTCTCTCCCTCTCTCTTTCCCTCTCTCTCCCTCTCTTCCTCCTCTCTCCCCCCCCTCCCTCTCTCCCGCTCTCCCTCTTCCTCTCTCTCTGTCTCTCTCTCTGTTTCTCTCTCTCTCTGTTTCTCTCTCTCTCTCTCTCTCTCTCTCTCTCTCTCTCTCTCTCTCTCTCTCTCTCTCTGTTTCTCTCTCTCTCTGTTTTTCTCTCTCTCTGTTTCTCTCTCTCTCTCTCTCTCTCTCTCTCTCTGTCTCTCTCTGTCTCTCTCTCTGTTTCTCTCTGTCTCTTTCTCTTCTCTCTCTCTGTCTCTGTCTCTGTCTCTCTTTGTCTCTCTGTCTCTCTCTCCATCCTCTAATGTTAATTTCATGACTGAATTGAGACATTCACTTTTGAAGCCAGTCCTCTTTACTTTTGTCAGTTAGACAAGCACATCTGCTCCTGGCACTAACTGTCTGTGTCCTGCATGCCATGCAAAGGGTATTTGCTTGAGGAAGAAAATATATAGGTGAAGATGAGGAAAAAAAAAAAAAAAAAAAAAAAAAAAACTTGAACTCCAGCTTTCACAAAGTCCCTTTTCTTCTTACTGGAAGTTTCCTTTGACACACATTGATTGGTTGTCATGTTGTGTAAATCAAAATTATATGTATTGTTACTCCACAGTACTGCTGCTGGTTTAAAAAAGAAAAAAAGGGGGGGATTGGAAGTCCTAATTATTTTACACATAGCAAGAAAGGGAAAGAACATGCTTAGCACCATATGTCTAATGAACTCATAAGCACCAAGAAAAACATGATAATCTGGGGTCTTACCAACAAAAATAAAACATAAACTCACAACAAACAAAGTAAATTGTATAGATAATAATATCTAGCATTTATTCATCACCTTCCAAATGCCAAGTATTGTGCTTAGTTCTTTACAAATACTATTTATGTTATCCTCACTATAACATTAGAAGGTACATAATATTATCTCCATTTTACAATTTAGGAAATTGAGGTAAATTCCTTCACACAGTTAGTAAATGTCTTGGGGTAGATTTCAATTCACCTCTTTCTGACTTCAAGCCCAATGATTTACTGAACTATTTTGCTGCTGAGTTATCCATTTTAAAATTAACTCTGTTCTTTCTCATTGTAATCAATAGCAAAGATTGTGGAACCCTTGAATTGCCCAAATAATTTTTTCTAGTGTTTCTATGTGTCCCAGGTCCCTGTCTTGTCTTTAAAATGGCAATCTCCTTTACCAGGCTAGAAGAGTTCTCAAGGGATTTTGGCCAATGCCCTACACAAAATGAGCCCTGGAGAAAATAGGTGCTTAGTGACTGGGTATTTATGGCAACACTAATATTATTTGAAGATCCTGGTAGAAAAATAAATGCTACAAAGTAAATGATATGGAGAAAATGAAATAACTGACATATATATTGTGCTTTATATTATCATTCCCATTTTATGATTTGAGACTGGATATAGTTATCTATAATATATATATAAATCAGTGAACATTAAGTGCCTTATATATTCTAGGCACTGTGTATATATGTAATAAGGGTCTGAATGGCAAAGAAAAAGTGGAGCATTGATGGAATTGGCAAGGAGAAAGCTGTGACAGAGATCAGTTTTGCTCCATGGTCGCACCCTCTGGAAAGGTCATCTAGTCAGAAATTCAAGTTATAGGGAACCTTTGAGGTCTACCCTCTGTGGAGGTCAGGGGCAGCTTAGCTATATCCTATCAGGAATCCCAGTCAGGTCCCTGGAGTTAAATTCCCCCTGTTTATCTGGCCTATGCCATTTTTGCTGAATCTCCTTTTGGTCAGTTTGCCACAACATTTGGTCTTATGGTGCCTTTCCTCTTACTCCTTCCCCACACCACATAGTATCTCTCCTAAATCCATTATGCCTTAGGATGTTTCTCCTTTCAAACCCCACATCTCTTTCTTATAACTAACACTTTTAGGATGCTAAGCTTCTTTTAGCATTTAGCTTGCCAGCTAAGGCACACCTTCATCCTCATGGGCTAAATCTAAGTTCCACTAGGGAATTTGTTTTTTCTGTCACTAATTATTAAAACCCCTCTCCTTGCTTTGTGCTCTCCAATTCTATTTCATATTTGCCACTCCTGGTGTCTCTTTTACCTCTGATTTTGTCTAACTTCTTCTCCTAAATAATACTGAAGAGGGGGACCACAGAACTCTGAAAATCCGTGAAGGAGAAAATCTCCTTCAACTCTGCCTCTATAAGAGACACTGCCCCAAGTGTTTTCCTTTAAATGAATTTAAATTTTGACTCCTTGAGAGGCGTGGTCCACTTGTCCAGAATGCTGGCAAAGTTCCATTTTAAAAGTTGGTGAAAACTTTTCTGGAGATTTGAGAAGAGTAAGATTGAGTCCCCAATCTCCCCACTGTATAGTACCCCAAGAAGGGGACAGAATAGAAGCATTTAAATGGCAGGTTGCCAAGCCATATGGGAAAGGTCTGAAAAAGGCCTTGAATTCTGTGACCCCCACTCCATGGGAGAGGGGGAGGAAAAGCCAGATGGAGGGTGGGGGAGAAAGAGATGCCATCTTACTCAGTGCGTTCTGAATGGCGAGGGCTCCTCTGGCGATTCTACACAGGAACTGGAAGTCAGGGTAGCTCGTCTAAGCCCCCAAACCTTGCTGGGAGAGCAAGACTTGAAGGAGATGGCCCCACCTCTGTTCAAGGAGTAGTAGCTGTGGGTAGAGACATATCTCCAAGCTCATCTCAGTACAGTAACCTTTCTCCTCATGGCTAGGACCATTATAAGACTCCATTGTATTTAACAGTGGAGTGGGAGAAGGGCTCAAACATGGCTCCTTTTAAGTTTCTTTGGTTATCTCCCCAGAACAGATCAAAGAGAGTGGTGGCCTGGGACCCTCTGAGAGGGGTGGGATCCTCAAAACGGCCATGTGTCTCCTTGGTCTAGGCATGGGGTGTTAAAAAAAACACTGCCCCTCTTGTCTAGAGTTCCTGCCTAAGAGCAGGGTTTTCTGGTGAGAGAGAGAAAAAGATTAGAAATGCCTGGAGATTCAAACAAAGAGGGAGTTTCCTCAAGCCAAGCATCTACTCAAGGAAGGATTTTAGAGGCAGAGGTGTGTCTAGGCGTCTCTAGAGACTGAGTGTGAGACAAAAAGAGGCCTTTTGTCAGAAAATGCAAATATCCCCCCCAGGGAAATAAGGCCCACAGCCCAGACCCAGTCTGGGTGATCACTACCTTTAGAGATAGGGTCAGACAAAAGAAGGAACACAGATATTCTTCCTGGAAGAATACTGCACCAACAACTCAAAAAGTTGGGGTTCCATTTGTCACAAAATTATGTCTAGTTTTGGGGTCCCCATAGGGCCACCATAAATGATGAGGTTTAGATTTGGGGTATCCAAATGTAAATGAGATTTAGTGGTGGTGCAAGCAGTTCTCTGTAAAGGAATTTACAGACCCGAAAACCTAGATTGATAAAAGAGGTTTATTATAGGCATTGGAAGTAAGGTTCAAGTCTAGTTAGTAAAAGGTGTTAGGTAAAGAGAAGGGACACCGGAAACAGTATTCCAGTGGGCAGATGTTCTTGGGGTGCCAAGCATGGTAGCTAGCATGTTTGGAACCTTTGCCAAGAGAAGGCTTTTGGCTCTTTTATAATAGGGGGTTTTGGCTGAAGGGGGCTTGTTGGTGGCGTCCCAGATTGGCTCCAGGCTGGATTTCAGCTAGGGTTAGAATCTGAATTGAATTCAATGGGTTTCAACCAAATAACAAAGATGAAAGTTTTTGTGCTTGGGGTGGAGTCCCCTCAATGAGGCAGAGTCAAAAAAAGTTTTCTCCTTTTGGGGTTCCCTCTTCAACACTACCTTTTGTGAAAGACAATGGCCAATGTGAATTCTTTATAATCAAACTCCAACATTTAATGTCTACCATCATCTGGTGCCTAAATAGCATTATTTGGTGCTATATCAGCTACATCATATCAACATGTATGTACATACATATATATATATATATATATATATATATATGTATAAAATATAGAGACAAATAGATAGAAAGATAGATATTTAGTAGTTATCTGAGTTAGTGCTCTGTCCATGATATTCCAGTTTGTCTCCCTCTCATCCTTTTCTTTCCAGACAATCTTATTCATATAGTCTTGTCAAAGTCTATTTCCTCTCTCACGTGTTCCATAGACTGCCTCAGGGCTGGGATGTTTTCCTACCTCATTTCTACTTTGAATTCCTAGCTCTCCCCAAGGATTAGCTTGGTTGATGCCTTTTTATAAACTTTTAGAGAATATCTTGTAATCTCTACTCCTTAGTTTTCTTCCTCTGCTGAAATTATATTGCATATCCTTTGGATTTATATATTTGTCCTATAGGCCCCTAATAGACTATAAATTAGTAAAGGACAAGGAGTTTTTTTTCATTTTTTATGGGTTTGTCTTCACATCTGAATATACTTTGCCAATGAGAGGCACTTAACATTTGAATTGAAATGAATAAGGAATAAATATGGGTTAACAATTCTATTTAAATCAAAGAATATTTATGTGCCCAAAGAAATAGACTTTGTAATGAGGAAGGAGGAGTTATAAAAATATAGGGAAGAGAAAGGAAAGGGAAGGAAATAAAGCATTTATTAAGCACCAAGGCTTTGGTGCTAGACATTGTTTTAAGTCTTTAAAGACATGTCATCTCATTCTCAAAACAATCTGGGAGTGCTATGTCTACTCTTTAGATTTCTTTCCTTTAAGGACCATGCTTTAAACCCAAACCACTCTAACTGTCATTGATTGGCTACTAATAGGTCCAGGTTTAAGCCCCATTTGGAAATTGTTTGGGTACTGATTGACTCAGATTGAATGTAAATACCTAGCGTTTCTGCTTTGGCTAAAAACACTGAGTCTTTCCCTCCCAAATTTATTTATCTATCTGTCTGTCTGTCTATTTATTACACAGAAGAGGAGATTCTTTGCCTCAATTATTACCTAGCCCAATCACTGAATGGGTGTGACCTCAGTCAAACTTGTAACCAAATTACTAAAGGAGGTAAACTTAATACACAGAAGCTCTAGTTTTGTTTTGATGATTGTCTCTCCCAGAAGGGAGGATCTCTGATCCTAGAAAACAGCACCATCCTAAAACAAACAAACAAACAAAAAACCTTTATGTCATATTCTCAATTACTTTTCTACTTCTTTAGTTAGGTCGGTTGGGCTAGCCTCAGACACCACAAGGTCATAGAGAAAGCTGAATAGAGCTTGGAGTTTTATCGGAGTATGTGAAAATGTATAACTCAATTAAGTGTACATGACTGCCTTCTCAGTGGAGGAATTTCAAAGAAGGAAGAAGATGAGGGCACTAGAAAAGGATTATATTTCTAAACTAGGGACAACCTAATAGAAATGGGCAAACTGAACACTTTCTAGACCACCATAGCCATTGATATGATTTAACTAGAGCTATAAAAAATGAATTATCTGTGAAAACTCTGCCTATTTTATCATCTTCATTGTTGCATACATTTGGTACATTGTACAAATGCATTCGTTATTCTTGTTATTTGTTTAATTTGAGGGTACTTTATTAGTGATTTTTGGATAAGTTCAAATGATAATCGATAGTTTGTAGTCTTTTTGCAAATCATTCAGGAAGGATAAGCTTTTAAAAATACTTTTAATGACCTTTCCAATTTCATGAGTGAAGAATGCTAGTTGCAATACAGATCTAGTGGTTTTCTCTTGACTAAGACTGTGCCCATGGTGCATAATTTGGGCCTTCCCTTTGCAGTGTAGTTTCTTCTTATTCCCTTTAAGTCCAACAGTCATTAAACTTGACAACTGAAGAAACAAACAAACAAACAAACAAACAAAAACCTTCCTCTTAATATCTCTCCTTGTTCCTAATAAAGCATCTTTATACCCAGGAACACTAGTTATGCCATCTTCTAGGTAATCATGCAGATTAAATTCTAATGAAAATTACAGATGATTCTTCTTCTTTTTTAGTCACTTAGCTTTTTCCAACTTTTCATGATCCTATATAGGATTTTCCTGGCAAATATGCTGGAGTGCTTCATTATTTCCTTCTCCAGTGGATTAAGGCAAATTCTCACATGGCTACCAGCTAGTTAATGTTTGAGATTGAAACTCAAATCTTCCTGACTCCAGAACTCAATCCATTGAGCCACCTTGCTGCCCCCAATAATAGTAAATTATTTCAAAAAATGCTAAAAGAATAAACAGTTACAATACATCCTTAAAGAAATTTATTTCTAATAATTTACTAAATACAAAGCCTTTGTTCCTGTTCCAACAACCCTCTCACTTCCACAGCCATTAGTATTCTCTCTATTTTGAAATTACTTTGTATATTCTTGTCATTTATTCATTTTTGCACATGCTATTCCTCTCCATTTCTTCCATTATACAAGAATTGAAGCTCTTTGAAGGTAGGAACATTTTGGCTTAGTATATACACGTGGTGTCTTGCATACAACACTAGCTCAGCAAGTTTTTGGAATTCTTTATTTGTTGATTTGTTGATTTTCAGTCAGCAAGAGAGGAATTTGAGTCAGGTTCCTATTAAATCTAAATGTAATATTCTGTAATACTATGGATATTTAAGTAAAAATCATATAAAATTGTGCTTTTATCCTCCCTCACATAAATTTCTCCCTTCCCATTGGTATTTTCCCATTTGCTCAACTCTTTCCCATTTTTTAGTAACTGACATATTAATTAAATACATAAAACATTCTTTTCTTGACCCTCTTATACCTTCTAACTAAGATCTAAACTCGATTTATTCCTTTGCTCTAAATTATATTCCAAATTGCTGACTCCAAGTGAATATGTTTCCCCTTCATTACCCCCCCACTGCCTCTTTAACTTATCAGGGAGTAGATTTTTACAGTGAGAATATAAACTTAATGGCAATATATATATATATATATATATTTTTTTTTTTTTTTTTCTTTTCCAAAGTAACCTATTTCCCACAAGTCATGTGAGCCATACTTAAGGTCTATCAGACAGTATGTGATTTTCATAATCTTTATATAAATTAACTTATTTAAAATGAGACATTTCTTCCTAAGGCATGGACAATAAATCTGGCTACAGATAAGAATCACATTTATTTTTTATACTCTCTGATATTAGTTGTGGAATAATTAACCCATAGATAGATAGATAATTTACACACCTAATTTTAAATTCAGAAAATTCTATATGAATTCACTGAAAAATATATTTCATGATAGATATCTTTGCTCAGTAGATGAATGCTAGACTTTGAGTCATGAAATTCTGCATTCAGAAGAAGATAAACTTTTTAGTTTGTGACCCTGAATAAGTGATTTCTTTCTTCTGAGCCTCAGTGTACTCATCTGAAAAATGAGAGCAAAAAATGTTACCACATTGAATTGTAAGAATCAGATGAGATATTACATGTCAAGTCCTTGTAAAACTTGAAGTACTACACAAAATTTAGCTATTATGTTAATATCAATTTTCCTTTGCATTTAAAAGACTACTTCTAGAGGGTTCACTCAATAAGGAATCATGCTACTAGAGACACATGGATTTGTTCTTATCTGTTCCACTGACTAATTTGAAATTATGGGGAATTCCATAAAGTCCTTTGTGACTCATTTTCATGACCTGTAAAATGTGTCTAGTTGGGACAGAGCATTCAATGATTCAACATTTAACTGTTTAGAAGAAAAGCATTTCATATATTGGAGTTATTTTTCTGGATAGGTTCGTATATATAAATAAATACAAATATAAATATTCCATACACATAAATACATTTTAAGGGGCTAAACAAATTCCTTATGGGAATGTGTATGTCATATGTGAATAGGAAAGAATATTTTGGTCACCAGACTTACTGTGACCAATGAAGAGCACTAAAACAGGAAGTACTGATCCTTGTGATTTTCTGGGAAATTTTCAGAAGACTTGGTGATTCAGACTTAATGAGTCTCCAAATTTTGCCACATTTCTGTAGATTTAGGACTGATTATCTGCAAGGTGACAAGATATTTTAAGTTCAGAAAGATTCTATTAGAGTGGACCTCCTTGTTCTAGGTATCCATCCATTTTTGTCTCTGATCCACATCAGTGTTTCTGGTTCTTAAAATAAGCAGCACAACTTCATTAGGGGAAAAAAACAAAAAAAAACAAAAAACTTTCCTCAAAGGCACAGTATGAAAAAAGAATAATGGAAAAGACAATAATTTACAACAAATAACATTCTCATCTCTCTGGTTATCATTTTAAGGTAGGTTTGTGTGTGTGTTTGTGTGTGTGTACTGTATATGATTGGGACTCATTCCACAACAAAACTGACTTAAAATTATATATGTTTAAATATATCTATGTGTTCATAGGTATGGCATGTGTATGTGTGTGTGTGTATATATATATATATATGTCTCATAGGACTTGTATAAACTATTGAGATATGTTTTTAAGGTCAAAAGGAAGAATTATGTTCTGATTTTCCTGCTTTTGTTTGAATTAATGGCAGCAATACAATGCTTTTTTTTTCTGTTGTTACTAAAGTTACAAATAAGTATTATAAAATAAGTATTTACCAGTAAAATTTACTGAGAGTACAGAAAACTAACCAAAATCAGTAAAACACCACAATCCTATAATTACTTACAATATACATTTCAACTTAATATTGTCTAAATGTCCACTGAATTGCATGGAGACTGGAAATTTGTTTTGCAATTAACAGCAAATAATCAAGCTACCAGCAAGCATTTTTGGTGTCTATTGTGTGCCCGGTATTCAATTGTGTGCTATGGGGGACACAAAGAAATACTAACTGAGGGCATTGAAATTGGGAAAAATAGTGAGAGAAAAGCATGGGAGTGAGAATGAAAATGACATGAGAGGAACAATGGAAGCATAGAGAGAATAATGAAAGCCTTATTATAAGAGGCTTTAGAAGACAAGGAGGAGTTTGGAATTTACCTGATAGCCAAGGAGGAATTATAGATTATGTAATTATAGAATCTTGAGCAGGGAACCATTGTAAGTACTTTAGCAAGGAATCGTTGCAGTGTTTAAAACAGGTTCTTGTAAGTTCTTGGGCACAAGAATGATCTAATATAAGTTTTGTTTTGGAAAGATTTTGCCAGCAATAATTCTATAGAATAGATTGGAATTGGTGACAAAGATGAGCTGGGAAGATTCCACAGATTACTACAGTAATCCAGGCACAAGGCAATAAAAGGCTTTTGTATTGTAGCAATACAAAAAGAGGGGGAAAAAACTTACCTTGAAAATCCATTTGAGTCAAGAAACAATAGCTCTGTGTACAGATTAGATAAGAGAAATAAAGTAGAGGGAAAAATCAAAGTTGAGTCAAGTCCAAAGCCTGAAATATTGGAAAATCTTCACCTATCAATTTCATTGGAATGGGGGCAGTTGAGAAGAATGACTTTTGGGGGAAGACGACAAGTAGCATTTGGTATGAAAGCATCATTTTTAAATTGACTTTGCAGGAAAATGAAAATAGAGATGAGAATGTCAAGGAGAACTTGGAGAAAGAATTGTAAATTTGGAAGTCATTACCTGGACAGAGATAATAGTCAAAGTCTTGAACAAAGATGCCCTCATCATAGAAGTAAATATCTAGAGGGAAGAGCTGAAGGCTGAAGATAGTAATCTAGAAATGTAGCTAGGGTATAGAATGAAAGATCAAAAAGAAATAGGGAGGAAATAGGGAGAAAAAAAAGAATGGGTAAATTGATCATCTCAGAAGTCAGGCTACAAAGGAAAGATTTTAGCAGTAATAGAAAGAAAAGAAATTAAATGGAAACTAAAAGGTAGAATGCTTTAGACAAAGAGCTTGTATATTTAATTTAATAATTTATCAAAGGTAGAACCTGAAGCAAATAAGAAAGTACCAGGGGAATGGAGGGAAAGAGAGAAATAACAGAAAGAGAGAGGAAGGGAGAAATAGGCAAAAGGAGTCTCACATACACAAAGAAATCAATAGTCTTTGCCCTAAAAAACAAAACAAAACAAAACAAAACAAAACAAAAACTAATATTCTTTTAGGGAAGAAATTCTTAACTGTTATTTGTGCCATAGGCCCTTTTGATAATCTGGTGAAGCCTATGAATCCCCTGCTCAGAATAATGTTCTTAGATTAATAATAATAATAATAATAATAATAATAATAATAATAATAATAATAATAATAATAGTAATTACAAAATACATAAACCTAATCATACTGAAATGGTTATCTATTTATTTATCTATCTACCTTTATGTTCACAGACTCCAGATACGAATTATGTAAGAGTAAATAAACTATGTATGCAAATCCATCTATAAAATATCTAGACAAAGAAATTTCAGGATGTATGACAGCTAATTGCTGGAAGTAGAGTGCTTACAGGTCAGAAAAGGCCTTCACATTGAAAAAAAGATTACTTGATCTTACATGTGTATGAACATGTAATTTCATTCAAAAATCCTATGCAATCATGTGTCAACTTTACAAATTCTATTTCTTTCATGTTTCAATAAAATGTTTCAATATGAAATTTATTTTCTTTGATTCCTACAGATTTAGATCCATTCAAAAGCTAAAAGCTTTCAGAATCACACGGAAAAGTCCCCATAAATGTCCAGGGAAATCACATCATCTAAATAACAAGAGGATATAAGGCAAGCTTTTAGCTTATCTTGACCTTAAATTTGTATACTTTTTCTTTAAAAGGATACTATATTCAGTATACAATCCATCAGTTCACACTTCTACTTATTATGACATTTTCCTGATCCCAAAGGATTTCATATGGCTTCCTTTGGATCTTGTGTATGCTAAATTTAAAATAACTATCCATTAGACTGTAAACCCCTGGGGCAAAGATGGTAGGCGGCTCTCTATATCATACAACACTGACTCATTGTGCTGTCAGTATGCAACAAATAACAGAGATGATAAATATTGTAATGAGACCAATATTCCGCCTCCATTATGATGGAGGAAATTGTTCCTTTTTATTTTAAAATGCACTGTGGGCATTGAATCTGTTACTAGTCTGTGGTGATAATAGCTTTTAATTTGTCATGAATAAAGATGTGTAATAAAGGATGAGACTAGTTCAAAGGGAAACTTCAACACTGGTCCCCCTAAGTCCCTTTTGGCTTCCCCATAATGCACACATTTAAATTGCTTGGGTTAACATAGGATATTAGATTCAATTATTTTGCCTAAGGAATGCCAATGGAGATAGTGAAGAGGTAAGTGGGAAGGAAAGCTATTCTAGGAATAGTTTTTTCTAGGCAAATTTTTTTTCTTCACCATATCATTGTACCAATTCTATTCCACTCATTCTAGCATCAAGCTCCACTGGCTCACTGGTTATTCTTCCCCTACCATGTTTGCATGTCTCCTAATTCTATGCCTTAACACTAGAATGTTCTTTCCCTTTCTCCTCTTAGATGCTTTTGGATTCTTTGCATGTCTGCTCAATTCTCTTTTTGCAAGAGGTCTCATGATGTGCTCCAGCTACTACTGTCTACCATTCTATCATGGCTATATTTATCTTGTATGAACCTTTCATATCATCTCCCTCATTAAAATGGAACTATGTTTACTTTTATCTGCGTCTTAAGAATTTAACACATTAAAAATGTGCTTACCATATGTTTTTTGATTGGTTAGTTCATTGATGTTTTCTTTTCCTTACTTTAAAAAATGTGCAGCTTGCTCTTGGGAATAGACATCCACTATGGGACCTTCTTAAAAGAATTAATATATAATGGGAAGAGGGAGGCTGCTCTTTTGCAGGACCCTAAGTATTTTCAATGGAAATGTCAACATGATTATATTGATGGACAGAGAAACTTCTGTTAGAGCTGTAGGCAAATTTAGTTTGGTTTTGAACTCAAAATGTTAGCATGATCTTTTCTAATGTAGTTAAATTGTAGACTTAATGCAAATTGTTCCTTGTTAGCTGTGGTAGGAATTCTCTGGAACTAGATAGATCCAGAAATTCCTGCCATTTTTGAAATTTTGACTCTGTATTGTGATGTGTTCCCTAAATGACCAATAAAAATCCATGCACTGATTTCAGGAAAAGAAAATGTAATTAAACAATATTGGAAGAAAGTACTGTATTAGGAAGGATACTGGATTTGAATTCAGAAGAACTGAGTTTAAACCCCAGCTTTATTTTTCACTATTTGGGCAAATAATTCAAGCTTGTTGAATCTTGGTTTTCCCATCTGTAAAATGAGCAATCTGAATGAGATAATCTCTATGATCCCTTTGAATTTTTATTTATTTATTTATTTTTTTTTGGGAGGCTGGGGTTAAGTGACTTGCCCAGGGTCACACAGCTAGGAAGTGTTAAGTGTCTGAGACCAAATTTGAACTCCAGTCCTCCTGAATTCAAGGCTGGTGCTCTATCCACTGCGACACCTAGCTGCCCCAATCCCTTCTAAATCTGTATTCTGATCTTATTTTTACCACAAGCTTCTGGTTATTAAGGTACGTTTTAGTATATCTACTTGGTCAGAAAATAAATTGAAGTACAAGGAAAATACCTTTGTTAAGGGCTTAGATATCATTGGTTTCTTCTCAAGGAGTCTGTTTTATTAGTAGGTAAATGGGACAGGGATTTAGTCAGGCATACATTCAAAGGAATATAAACAAGCAAGGATATGATATGGAAGGAGAAATTTATAAAATAAACTGTAGGAAAATATGAAGACAGGTCACATAGCCAGAAACTAACAGAGCTGTAATTAGAAATCAAGCCCTTGGACTTCTAATCTTTAAGAAACTATCCACAAAACATTGGTATTTTTATTATCTAGCTTTGTAAATCCTTTTTTTGAGCAGAGGGGGATTGGGAGAAGATTTTGTCTGGATTGTCTACCTTTAAAGATTAAAAATGTCATAGAATTTCCTTCCTCTGCATTTCCTCTTAAATCATAATAGGCAATGTTTTTGAAATCTCTTTGCAACCATGATCTTGAGACTTCTAAAAGGAAGTGTCAAAAAGAAACATTTTTGAATTCAGCATTGATTTTCCTGAGGCATTATTTCTTTTTCAATACCCTCACTAACCATTTTACTTACCCTTATTCTTGAAAATTGATATGACATGTATTTATGCATTGTGACTAAGCAAACTATTAATCATTCTTTCACTTAGCTTATGAGTAAAACCAAATGTACAACATACAACAAAAAAAACCTCCCACATATAGAAATTTAAAATTCTTTCTGTAACTGTTTACTTTTCTTTGTTTTTGTTTGTTTCCTTATTTTGATAGAATTTTGTCATTCGTAAATCTACCTAGTCAATATTGACACTTTAATTCATATATTTCCGAACCTTGGAATCTGAGCAAAAGAAGTTTGATTGTCTTATATTTTGAGGTTTTATCCAGTTACATTTCACAAACTTCATCTTCCTTGTTCTTTAAAAAAAATTGTCCCTCAACTCTGCCTCAAGCTATATATTCCTTCATCTTTTTTTCCCCTTTTTCTTGCTCACTTTCTCAAGCCCCTCAAATCTAAATTCTGACCTTGCCACTTTAAAAAAAAAAACAAAAAAAAAAAAACAAAACTGCTCTTTCCAAGGTTACCGATTATCTTTCACTATATTCAATAGACCAGGCTACTCCCAGTTCTTAATCTTCTGGACTTCCCTTGAAACAGCCTACTTTTGGATAATTCCTTTTGCATTCTCTTTTACTTTTCTCTCTTAATTCTTTTCCTACCTGCTGACCAGTCCTCATTTTTCGTTGTTGAATCATGATACCTCTTCTGTCTTAGCAGAAATCTTTTCATGAGCCTCTGTACTGATCTCTCTTATCTTCTTTCTTTACAATCTGTTCTGTGGTGATCTCATGGATCTGCAAGGGCTCAGTTATCATCTCTGAATAGATATATTCTCTATCTAACACATACATTTTTAATCAGTGTTCTAAAATCTATTCTAAAATTGCTAATTTCATTGAATATTGTCAAATGGATATTACCTCTGTAGTACAGATTGAATATGTCCTCCTAAACTTTCTCCTGTTCCAAATTTCCCACTATTGAGAATCCTGTTACCCTTGGAACATCACCCATGTTCACAATTCTCATATTGTCCCTGAATCTTATGTTACCCTCCCTTGCCCTTATATATAATTAAAAGTTAATTCTTGTTTCATCTGTCTCTATGATAGTTTTTTCCCATTTATTTCCTCTGCTTAAATCATCCCTATCATAGATGAGATCTTTATTACTTTTTATTTGAACTGTTACTAAAATTTTTTCCTAAGTGGACCCTTGATTTCATATGTATATGTAAACATATTAATGTATACACAATATATTTATACATGTGTATACGTGTAAAGACATATATTGTATTATATGTAGGTAAATATATCCACACATAAATTGTAACAA
This sequence comes from Sminthopsis crassicaudata, assembly GCF_048593235.1. Taxonomy (NCBI): domain Eukaryota; kingdom Metazoa; phylum Chordata; class Mammalia; order Dasyuromorphia; family Dasyuridae; genus Sminthopsis; species Sminthopsis crassicaudata. Next base: position 56,034,684 of record NC_133619.1, on the reverse strand, counting down.
ATACATAGAAAAAACATGTATGTGTATTACAAAATGGACTAAGAATATTAAGTATATATGGCTATGCTCATATGTGTCCTAACATATATATATATATACATATATATTTATGTCTATATTAATAGTGATATCTACATCTATATTTATTGATAAATCTTTCTTTTTATATATATTTTTATTAACTTTATAATTATACATTTTTTGACAGTATATATGCATGAGTAATTTTTTTATAACATTATCCCTTGTATTCATTTTTCCAGATTTTCCCCTACCTCCGTCTACTCCCTCCCCTAGATGACAGGCAATCTCATACATTTTACATGTGTTACAGTATAACCTAGATATAATATATGTGTGTAAATCCAATTTTTTTGTTGCACGTTAAGTATTGGATTCTGAAGGTATAAGTAACCTGGGTAGATAGACAGTAGTGATAATATTTTACATTCAATTCCCAGTGTTCCTTCTCTGGGTGTAGTTGTTTCTGTCCATCATTGATCAACTGGAAGTGAGTTGGATCTTCTTTATGTTGAAGATATCCACTTCCATCAGAATACATCTTCATACAGTATTGTTGTTGAAGTGTATAGTGATCTTCTGGTTCTGCTCATTTAACTCAGCATCAGTTCATGTAAGTCTCTCCAAGCCTTTCTGAATTCATCCTGCTAGTCATTTCTTACAGAGCAATAATATTCCATAGCCTTCATATACCATAATTTACCCAACCATTCTCCAGTTGATGGACATCCACTCATCTTCCAGTTTCTAGTCACTATGAAAAGAGCTGCCACAAACATTTTGGCACATACAGGTCCCTTTCCCCTCTTTAGTATTTCTTTGGGATATAAGCCCAGTAGTAGCGCTGCTGGATCAAAGGGTATGTATGCACAGTTTGATAACTTTTTGGGCATAATTCCATATTGCTCTCCAAAATGGCCGGATCCTTTCACAACTCCACCAACAATGTATCAGTGTCCCAGTTTTCCCACAGCCCCTCCAACATTCATCATTATTTGTTCCTGTCATCTTAGCCAATCTGACAGGTGTGTAGTGGTATCTCAGAGTTGTCTTAATTTGCATTTCTCTGATCAGTAGTGATTTGGAACACTCTTTCATATGAATGGATATAGTTGCAATTTGATTATCTGAGAATTGTCTGTTCATATCCTTTGACCATGATAAATCTATCTTTCTATCTATACATCTTATCCATCTACCTACCTATCCACAGATTCACTCACATTAGATACTTGATATTTTCTATAGTCTTTTTGAATTCTTAGCCTATGATTTCATTTTATTCTTACAACCAATTGAAATTATTTAGTCAGGTTTTCCATTTGTTAGGTGAATAGATGAAGTGTAAAAAAGGAGTAACATACATACATACACACATATATTGAAAAAAGCCATGCTGTGTAGTGTATATATCCTCCTTGGTGCTAGAAAGACAGAGATCCAACTTCTGCCTGTGATAGTGGGGTGCTATAAACCTAGAGCATTTAATCTCTTGTGGTGTTAAATATTCTAAGATTCTTAAGTTGCAAAGAAAAAAATTACCTAAATTGATAGAAGTTCCTCAAAACAAATTCCCAATTCCTCTTAAATCCTCAACTTGTTAGTAACAACAGCAAAGATAAAAAGGGTATTTGTATTTATTACGTATATTTATTTGTTTATAAGATATTTGCCTGTATATTTGTATATGTCTATATTCCATATATTTAAACTATTTCCATATACTAGAGTATGTATGTATGTATAATCATGTAGGTATCAATTATATATATATATATATATATATATATATATATATATATATATATATATATATATATATTGCTCTACATTCTCCCAGTGCCTCCTATGAAGATACCTGAAACCATCATCAAGAACTTTTCCTTCAAGGTGTTTTCCACCAATCACCTTTCTACTTACTTATGATGTATAGTACCTGATGTGTTACTGTTCCATTTGACAGATGTTTATGAGAGCCAAAAAAGTGTAACTAGATATTAAATCAGACCTGATGTTTCCAGAATCTCTCCTCCTTCTGGGTCCCTTTGACAGATCACAAGGCTTTAATTTCTAAGGTAAGAGAATAGGTCAGATTTTGGGATGATAAAATATTTGGAAACTTTACAGATTAGAGAATTCATTTTGCTGGCTGTGAAATTTCCTGTCAGAAATAGCTTCAGGCAGCATCAATCCCTTTCTGCCAATATTATGGATAATAGTGATTCTGCAAACTGTGGGACATATTTTGCTAGGTTTGCAGACAAAACACCAATAAAGTACACCAAATCCAATTGCTGGAAACAATGTTTAATACTGTATCATTCATGATGGGAGCTGAGAAAAATCTCTTATTAGTGAAGTCTAAGTTCACAGGGAAGAAATTTGCTTGAAGAAATAAGGAAGAGCGTATTATCTTTTGGAGTTTAGCTTTCTAAAAACCCAAGGATTCTCTAGAGTATTAGCACCTTGTGGAAAATTTGCTCTTCCCCCAGGGCCCAATTTTCAAAGAATCATATGAACTTAATTGTTCAGTTGCTTCATATGGTATTAACTTTAGAGTAGCATTTAAAAAATTTTTTAGTGCTACTATAGGAAAGGTAGACTATCAGTGAGTAATTCATTGTCTCTATACCTCTACAAGACTACTGAGTCAATTGGCTCTAACTCTAAGTCTTTTTAGCCAATGTAAGTGGATCTACATAGTCAATTTAATTAGTTCTTTTATTTGTCTTGTCATATTTTATCTTGTTTTGGTCTGGTCAGACTTGTGTTATCATATATCTAGTACAGAAACATAACTAGCTTGCAAACTAGGGATTTCCTGTCTGGGATTTATATTACCTACTTAAGTGCATGAGCATCTGTTAAAGAGATATATGAAGAATATCTGAAAAATAATTTTATTTTTATGTGTATTTACATTGAAAACTACAGAATTGATTTTCTTTCATATTGAATAAAAGATATTTCATATTGACTAAAAGGGCAGAGTTACTGAAAGTTATAGATACAGGTATTTAAAAAGATTGGAGGTACAGATAGATGGTTCAGGGGAGAGAGCACTAGCTCTGGAGTTAAAAGAACCTTAGTTCAAATCTGGCCTCAGACATTTAAGACTTCCTAATGCTTCCTAGCTGTGTGTTGTTGGCAAGTCAGTAATTGGGGGGAGAGAGGGAGAAGAAGAGGGGGAGAGGGAAAGGGAGAAGGAGAGAGAGAGGGAGAGAAAGAGAGAGAGAGGGAGAAGGGGAGGGAGGGAGAAGGTGACTAGCTCAAAGTTACACTGTCATAAATATCAGTAATATCAGTATTAGAATTTGAACCCTTATAATTACAAATTCATTCTAGATTGTTTAGTATGTTTCAAAACTTCCCTTCTGACCACAATATACATTTTTTCCTAATTTTATTCAACCAGTCACTGACCCATATGTTTACCATTTATAAACATGAAATCCTGACTTATAATCAAAGACTTGCAATAGAGGTAAGATATTTTCTAAAAGCTTTTTAATTTCTGAAATAAAGATATCTTAAACATCAAAGCAGTATGAAATGGATAGAGACTGGATTTGGAATCAGAAAGACTTGAGTTTGAACACTGCCTCTGACAATTAGCCATGGGACTCTGAATGAATTATTTCATTCCACCAGGTCATAGTTACCTGCTTCATAATCAGTTTTCTTTGCTTAAAAATTACAGATGATTTATTGTGTTAAACTAATGCTGAAATTAGGTACACAATCAGTTTGAAGTTTATATTGTTTTGAGCAATTAACACTTATGAAGCTTTATATCTAGAGAAATTTAAAAAAAGATAGCTAGGAATTACTTTTATTTCCCAATATAATAATGAAAATTCTAGTTAGTGGATGGAATTAAACATTTATTTAGCACATACTATGTGCCAGAAACTATGCTAGATTCTATGGATTAAAGAAGGAAATAGAAAAACCCCTATTATTGAAGACCTTATATTTTGGGGTTGAGGGAGAATACAATATGTACATAGACAAGTAAATATAAAGCTAAGTAAGGTAGTTAAAAGAGGAAGAAAATAGATTGCACAAAGTCTCAAGGAAGAGAAAGCCCTTTAGGCGTTGTTTGAAGGAAGCCAGGAATTTTGTGAGGTCAATGAGAAGGGTCTCCCCACTATTTCTTACCACTCCTGCTCCATCCCTGTGACACAGGCATGAAGAGAGGGAAAGGAAAGTCACTTATCCAAAGGGGCAGGGGGATATAGAATGTCACATGTCTGTAATACATAGCACCCTAGTTTGGCTAAAACATATAATATAAGAATAGGGGAGGGGGAATTAAAGACCCAAGGTGGGAGCCCAAGTTGTTTAAGATTGTATCTGCCCCAAGTGACGATTGTATATTTTATCCTAGAGGCAATAGGGAGCCAATGAGAATTTTTGACTATATGTGAATCTGTGTTTTAGAATGGAGGCTGGAAGATGGACTTGTCAAAATCTGTGATTGAGTTTTATCATTTGGACTATGGGTTGAAGCATGGATTAGAGAGGGAAGAGTCTGAAATGGAGAGCACAATTATGCAGCTAGTGCCATAATCAACTTGATTGATGAAGAATTGAAGTAGAATGAATGTTATGCGAATGGAGAAAAGGGGGATATTTTCTTTCCCTATAAAAATTTATACAGAAGTCAAAAGTATTACATTTTGAAAGATATAACACTAATTCAGCACTTGATGATAAGCTTTTTAACTAAGTTGCAATCAAAGAACATTATTAGATGATTGGCTTAATCTATTATGAAAATTTCAATCCCAATTCCAATCTTTAAGAAAAGAATTTTGTTGCTATAAACTTTATAATTCATAAAGATACTACTTCTCCATATAAACATAGCATAGCACTAAAAGTGATGAATTTAGTTTCATAGGAATTGAATTTGAATCTTGGTTATACTATTTACTGTGCTATCTTGAGCAAGTCACCGAAGTTTTCTGGATACATTATTTTTAATCTGAAAAATAATGAGGTTGGAAAAAAATGATTTCTGAGATCTCTTCCAACTCTGTATCTATGATCCTATGATTAAAAAAGTCAAAAAATATAATGCAGAGACAATAAAAACTCATCCATTTGCTTCTCTATGTAGTTCTTAAAATATGATCCATTCTCCTTGTTTCAGAAATGTCCCAAGTAGCAGGTACAGGCAGAAGCTCCTTTCTGCTGTTCTAATTGGCAGAATGTTTTAATGTGGTTAACTGTATTTTCCTTAACAGCTGTCTAGGGAGAATACTCATCATTATAAAGCCTGTGGTACAGATGGAGGCTAGAGAAAGAGAGAGAGAGAGAGAGAGAGAGAGAGAGAGAGAGAGAGAGAGAGAGAGAGAGAGAGAGAGAGAGAGAGAGAGAGAGAGAGAAAGAAAGAGAGAGAGAGAGAGAAAGAGAGAGAGAGAGAGAGAGAGAGAGAAGATGAGAAGCTACTGCACTAGAGTTACATGATAAGTGAAGAGTTGCTTAAGACTAGTATGGATATGTGCTCGCCATGGAAGTACAAGGAATGTCTGATATTTGTGGGAGAGGAGAGAGAGAAAGGAGAAAGGGGAATGAGAGGCAGAGGGACAGAAAGAGAGATACAGAAGCACACACAGAGAGTGACAGAGACAAAGAGAAAAAGAAAAGAGAGACAGAGACAAAGACAAAAACAGAGACAAAGACAAAGGAAGAGACAGAGAGATGGAGAAGAGAGATAAGAGCCAGAGAAAGGAAAAGAGAATACTGAGAATGGTAGTGATTGGTCTATACCTATTAGGAGATGAATTGTCTTGTCAAGCAAGGTAATGTAGTTGATAAGAGTGCTGAGCCTGAAACCAAAAAGACTCACTTTCCTGAATTCAAATCTGGACTCAGATACTTACTAGTTTAGATACTTACTATTTTTGTAACCCTAGGTAACTCATTTAACCCTGGTTGCTTCAGTTTCCCATCTATAACATGGGCTGGGGAAGGCAATGGAAAATCAGCATCTTTGCTAAGAAAATTCCAAATTGAATCACAGCATGATTGAACACAAATCTCTTACCAAGAGAATTATCTATGTGTGTGTGTGTCTCCCTCTGACTCTCTCCTCTCTTCCTCCCTCTCTCTCTGTCTCTGTGTCTCTATCTATCTCTCTGTGGGTGTGTCTCTCTCTGTCTGTCTCTGTCTCTGTGTGTCTCTGTCTCTGTCTCTCTGTCTGTCTCCCTGTCTCTCATCATCTTTTGGATGATAGGTAACCATTTGCAAACAGAGAACCTGTATGCAAGTCCCATTTTTAATATTTGACCTTGATATCTAGGAAGCATCAATAAAGAACAAGGGAGAGGAAATTGATGTCTGAAGAATATAGGAGTCTTAAGATATCAGGAACACAAAGAAAGAAAAATATATCTGACTAAGGAAATGAAGTATCCCAAACAAATGCTTGAGGCTGAGGACAGAAATCAAGTAATCATTGGTTTGAATAAGCAAGGGGACTCAGGAAAGATCCTAGGAGTTGGGTTACTTTTTAAAAACCATGATGATACTAATTTATAAGGTAATTAGTTATTTTTTCTACTATAACATAGTAAGATTATTTTTAGAGCAAAAAACCAGCAAAAGGTAGCATAACTAGTCTCCTCATCATTCATGACCATCTTGTTCATTTCTTATTGTTTTATCTTAAATGTTTCAAACAACATTTAATGAGCTTTATTTGAGCAATATGGATTATGAGATAAATTTTTTTTCTCTCTAGTGCCCAAGGTATACAGCAAGGCATTCTTAAACAAAAGTAAGTCTCATGGAGTGGCCCCTATCTATCGCTGGAGCAAAATAGCCAATTGTATTGTTTCCTTTAAATTGTTTAATCATTTTCAGTCTTATCCGATTCTTTGTGACCCAAGTTGATTGTTTTGTTTGTTTTGGGTTTTTTTGGCTATGATACTGGAGTGACTTCCCATCCTTCTTTAGCTCATTTTACAATTGGGAAAACTGATGCAAACAAGGTTAAGTGACTTGTCCAGTATTGCTGAATTAGTATGCATCTAAGGCTATTTGTGAATTCAGGAAGAGAATTCTTCTTGTCTCTAGGCCCAGCACTCTAGCCACTGGGTCACCTAGGTGGTCTTTCATTTAAGTATAGTCTCCCCAAAATCTCTCTCATAAAATTCTATCATCAAAATTAACCTCCTGTTTTTACAGATTTGAACAAATTGAAATATTTTTAACCTAGGAAATATAAAATATTCATCTATCAGATCTTCTTAATATCCATCATTATTTGGACAAGGATTTATTTATTAAATTAGCTTAGAAGAGAGAGACAAACCTGACCATTTGGTTAGATTTGATGGTTAATGAAGGAAGGAAAAAAAATCTGAAACACTATGTTATAATGGAGGGTAGACCCTAGAAAATGGTTCACCTCAGGAGTTTGCTAGGTACCCAAGACACAAGTTCTGTATTTAAGAAACTTAGGATTTAGTAGGAAAGATGAGACATGTCTTCTAAAGACTAAAATAAAAGCTATAAAATAATTAATTGAAGAAGGTAGGCCAAACAGAACTGGATAAGTAATTCAGAGAGAGGTCACCACTTGTAACTAGATATTAGAGAATAGACTTCATGGAGGACTTTCCCCTCTAAATTGAGGAGAAAGATGTAAGCAGGTGGAGATGAGGATTTGCACCTTCATTTTAGAACTGATTCTCTGAAACTTGTACAATGAAAATATGGAAGAATATGGATGCAGTTAATTGAAATGTGAGCAGCTATATATTGATTGAAATATATATAGTCACAGATTGATGTGACTATTTCCTTATTTTTATTGTATTTTTCTCCTGTTGTCTTCCATATTGCTAAATGTTTTCTAAGTTCATTATACTTTTTTTTTTGTCAGAGTCTAATAACATCTTTTTTAAAAATGACTGATATTTTTCTGCTTTTACATCGTGTACATTTATCAATATGCCTTCTATGTCCCTTCTCCTCCCTTACCAAGCTAACGAATGTGTTTTACACTCACTCACACACATCCCCCTACACACCCCTACACAAACACACATGCTTATATTTTGTGTAGTGTTCTATAACTATAGTCCCTCATTTCTGCAAAGAAGCTGATGAGGTGCCTTCTATTTCATCTTAAGGAGTCAAAGTATTATAATTTTACCATATGCATTTCATAGTATTCTTTCTACTTACATTGTTGTAGTCTTTGGGAATATTGGTTCCTGGGTTTATTTTACTGACTTTGCTTTGAAAAATTAATATATTAGTACCATTTTGAAGTAAGGGAGCTGGGAAAGGGGAGAAAGAAAAGATATGAAAAAGCAAATAGTAAAATTAGGACAAAAGCTAGAGGAAATGAAGAAGCACAGAAACTGTGGGCAGGTGCTTTAAATGATTTCAAAAATTCAGAATGCCCCAAATTTCTACTACAGCAGATTGCTTCTTTAGAGATGGACTAGAGAAATAGAGAATATAGATAGAGAACTGATCATCCACTGGTATGGTCTGGGGTCATATCCTGTCTTTGATACATGAACCAGGTGGCATGTATCACTATGTGGTCCTGAATCATTTGTGCCATCTCTCAGTGCCCCAGGCAACCCTTGAAGAGCCCAGATTGATCTGCATTGATGGGAGTTTTTACCTGATGTGACTGAAAAGGCCTGCCTGGGGTCAATGGGGACCTCATTACTGAACAAAAGGATCTCCTTAGAAGACAGTTTTATGTACCAGATAGACCTGGATACCAATAATATGCATATTCCTTTAGTACAGATCCTGTTTTTCCACAGCTGTATATTTGAAAAGGCAGAGGCACATAGGGCTGAAATATGAGTTCCCTCTGTTTTTTACCCAGCATCTCTTAGGGCTACATGTCTATTGAAAAATGTTCTCTTGTTTGTCTTCTTCCTGTAAACAGAAAGCAGCATCACTGTCACTTTTAGAGAAGACATTTTGTCCCTGTCAATCCCCCCCTTCTTAGAGCTTGTGGTTTTTTTTTTCAGCCAGTGTCCATCTTAGGAAGAATTTCTCAGGAAGATGCACCAGAATATTAATGCAGATTGGTTTGAGAGAAAAAAAAGAAAAGCAAGATGAGTCACTCACCTTGTTTATTTGCAGTAAAAGATGGTTTGGGAGATTTCTGTATTTTATATTATTTCTTTATTAACTTTGTTACACAGCGTCTACAGAAAGTTGAAACATCTTTAGATGACTTAAAAAAATAATCTGATTTATTTATTTGCTTGTCCATCTATGAATATTGAATCTAGCACAGGTGATTGATCTTAGAGATCATGTCAAATATAGCTATTTTTTGTAAATGAGAAATTTTGACTCACAAAAAGAGATTTTCCCAAAGTCCCATAGATATTAGAGTCAGGATTTGATTGAGTTTTTCTGATCTATTAGGTGAGTATGTGTTTTCTTTGTCTGTTTAGTGGAGTCAGACAGTCCTCTGCTTGTATAGCTAGGTCTTGGGATTAGATAAGGATTCTTTAGAAGCTGACGTTATCCTCCAGTCCCCTCTGGTATTACAATCTTGGTGAAAATAAAATGATGCTAAAAACAAGATTCAAGATGATAATGATACTTGGAAATAAAGTATGAGTCCAATCAGATACCAATGTTATATCCTTTAATCAATAATTTGGGTGACAAGTATGTCAATTGCCATTTGTATCTGGTCTGCAAAAATAATCCTTTTTCTTCTTTGCTGATTCTCATTTTAATTCCATACTTCTGAGTTTTTTTTTTGTTTGTATTTCAAATAGACATTGGGAATATGCTCTGCTATGGGGCAAGTAGACATTAATGGCAGAAATAATGTAAAACCATTGTAAAAAGCATTAAAAATAATTTTTTTCAGTTTTGTACTGTTATAAGAAGAATAACATGGCTAGAGAACTAGCATTGGATTTAGGAAGACTAATCTGCTTGTGATGAAAACTCATGTTCATACCCCCTCTCCTAACCCACCACAATGATCTACATATTGCAATTGTATATAAGACTGGTTCCAGACCTATGTCCTTTGTCTAAATGGTACAAGCATAGTAATTTTATATAGAATGAATAGTGACAAACATGTCAGGTTGTCTGTCATTGTTGTTCTTGAGTAATTTATGTCATTATCTATATGATATATATTGTCTAATTTAGTCATGTCTATATGATTCCATTTGGCAAAGATACTGGAGTAGTTTGCTTTCTTCTCCAGCTCATTTTACAGTTGAGGAAACTGAGGCAAAAAGAGTGAAGTGAGTTGCTCAGGATCATACAGTTAATATCTGAGGTCAGATTTCAATTTATAAAGAATCTTTCTCTATTCTCTTGCCCCATCTTGCTAACAGAACATATTGCTTTCTTGTTTCTACCTAACTTTCACATTAACCAGCTGTTCTCATTCTTTGGGATTAGTTTCTGCTACTCTAGGAATCTCATAAAATCTTTGAACATGAATATGAAGAGCTCAGCAATTAATCTGTTACTAGAGTTATTGGAAACTTGCACTTATTATTTTCCTTTTTTGCAATTTTTTTTATCATTTTAACATTTCATAATTTTTCCTGGAGCTCTGATAGATTCTGATTATTTGTTGGACTTTATTTTTTTTCTCTTTTTTTCATCTTTCTTGTTGAGTCCATTTTATATTCCTTACACTGCTTGTCCTAACTCTTAGTTTGCATGTATATCTTGATCCCTGCTAGCCTGCCCAAATTGGAATCTAACCTTTGGTACTCTACACAGTCTGTGAAAGGACTTGTTTAGCAAATTGCTCTCATCTCAATTATCATAGACTTTCTTTGTTACTGGATTCTTTCATCCAGTATTTTGATTTCATTATCTTCAATTCAATAGACAATTAATCTTTACTATGTGTGAAGTGGAACCTGGGCAGCACAGTGAATAGAATGCTAGTTCTGAATTCAGAGAGACTCACCTTCCTGAGCTCAAATCTAGCCTCAGATATTTGTTGGCTGTGTGAGCCTGGGCAAGTAAAGTAGTTAACCCTGGTTGCCTCAGTTTCCTCATCCATAAAATGAGCTGGGGAAAGAAATGACAAAACACTCCAGTATTTTTTGCTTAAAAAAAACCCCAAATGGGTCACAGAATTAGGCTCAACTGAGCAATAGCAACAACAACACATGTACAGAGTATATTCTAGTTTATTAGGACATAAAGATCAAAAAAGACAAAAAATAAAAAAAAATAAAAGATACCATTCTCAAGTAGCTTAAATTCTTTTGGTAGAAAATTATTCCTTTAGTTTCTTAGATTCCTATCCTGCATATCCAACTTGACCTCAGTTCCCCTAGTTTTAGCTTTCAATAGTTCCAATAGATCCAATATAGTTTTTAGCCCTTCAATTGACACTAAATCCATTCTAATATGTATACATGCATATAAATATATAATATAAGATTCATATGCAATATGTATGAAAATAAATGTTTTTGATAGAGGCCATGAGGTGACGTGGTTAGAATGCCAGTCTCAGCTTCAGGAAAAGCTAAGTTCACACTATCCACTCATCTACTCTTGACATTTAGTAATAATGAGAACTTTAGGCAAGTAACTGCCCAGTATTTATGTTCTAACTTGGAATTCATGTCATAGATCTTCATTTCATATTATTATTCTTTATCTAGATTTATCATATTTAAAATTAATAAATCTAGCAAGCTATTACTATCTTTTCTAAGTAAAAGGTATAACTTGAGTGACAAGTTTTGTCAATTGCTGCTTGCATCTGGTTTGCAAAAAAATATCCTCTTTTTTCTTAGGCTAATTGTCACTTTAATTTCATACTTTTGGGTTTTTTTCTTTGTATTTCAAATAGACTTTGGTGATATACTGTGGCACATGTCTTTTAATGGCAGAATTAATCCTTTTAAAATGTTTAGAAGTAAACCTTTTGAGTTTTATATTCTTATGTTATACAGACGCATGGATAGAGAGCTAGCATTGAATTTAGGAAGATAAATTTGCTTGTGATGAAGGCACATGTCCAGACCTCCTCTCCTAACCCACCACAATGGTCTGTGTGTATGGACTTGAGTCCAGATCTGCATCCCTCATCTAAATGGGACATGCAATTTAATTTTATATGGAGTGAATAGTGACAAACACATCAGATTGTTGTCAGCACATTGTTGTTGTTTTTGAGCCATTTTCAATCATATCTGTGTGATTTCATTTAGTGACTACCCATGTAGTGCTTCAGTGGAGAGAGTTCTGGTCTTAAAGTAAGGAAGACCTGAGTTCAAATCCAGTCTCAGTAATTTATTAGTTGTATGATATTGGTCAAGTCATTTACACATAGTTAGCCTTAATCCACTGGAGAAGGAAATGGCAAATAACTTCAGTTATCCTTGCCAAGAAAATCCTATGAATAGTATAGTTTATAGAGTCATGCAGAGCTGGACATGACTGAACAATAAAATCCCTATCCTTTGCCATTTAAAATTGAATTTACCAAAGCTAATATTTAAGCTTTTCCCAAATAATCCATGTCATCATTACCCTAGAGATAGTCCCATCTCCAGGAATGAGTTAATATAATTGTGAAAACAGAGAGCATAACTTACTGTCATTCAAGTAAGTGATCCAGAATCTAATTCATGTAAAAAGTAATAACATGATATTATTTCTAGTAGCTCCCTTTTAGAGTCTTTTCTGCCACAGAGTACACATAAATCCCACACTTGGCCATGGTGATCCATGTTAAATTATCAGGGAACAGTTTCTAAATATATTCTTTTTGCACATTTTGCCTAGTTATTTAGTAATACCAATGATGTGGTTCAAGGGCCACCATGATGTCAGTGATATAGACACTAGATGATGGTAGATACTGAAAGTTGAGGTTCAGGCACATGAAGAATTCACAGTGGTCATTATCTTTGGCAAAAAGTATATTTATTTAGGAGAATATGTTACAGACAAAATGAAGGAATACAATAGACATCAGGAATGGTAAATATGAAACAGAGTTGGGAGAGCATAGAAAGGGGTTTTACTGAGGACATAGCATCCAAAAAAGTTAGATAGCTATAAGGAGGAGAATTGGGTTGTGAAGCATAGTAGAATTAGGAAATGGGAGAAGGAGAAGGGAAAAGACACCAAGAGGCAGAGTGCCATGGCCAACTGACCCAAATGGAGATAGTAGTTATGGAATGGATGGTCCATAAGTAGATTTTATAGGGAAAATTTAACCTCAGGGACATGACTGGAATTTTTGACAGGGCATGGCAAAGTAAGGCTGCCCAAGACCCCTACAGAAGGTGAGTCTCAAGAGTGTGACATACCTTGGATTTCAGCCCAGATGAGCTCTTCAGAGGGTGAGACCATGGAGCTAAATTGATCTTTATCAGTGCCTTCTCCCTGCTTGCCTCAGGGATTAGTTCTTTAATTTCTGTGTAAAATCATTCAGGACTTCATCAACCAATGAGCAACTAGACATTAAATAAAATGTAATAAACATATTTAAATATTCACCTAGAATAAGAACAACACCATGTGAAATAGGAAGAAAGATACAAATAAAAAATTGATTCTTTAAAATGTCTAGAACAGGAGGAATACAGAGGAACATGAGAAGAACTATATAGAATGATAAATAATGAAGTAATCAGAACCAGGAAAGCAATGCACATTGGACATTAATAATGTGAATTAAAAGAAAATACTAAAAGAAAGTCACATATAAATAACTTCAATAAGAATTCTTGCTCCCAAAGAACAACAATGACAATAATGACAATGACAAAAACCATTTCTTAGTTCTTCAGTAAAAAGTAAAGGGAATAGAATATTCTATATATTTTCAAATGTAGTAACTGTGTCCAGAGTTTGCTTACCAAATGTTATCTTTTTCAAAGAAGTGTTCAATACATATGTCTTCAAAGAGTGTCATGTCTGGAAATGATTATGTATAAGAAGAAAAGTCACTGAAATCTTATTAAAATAAAATAATACATCTTACTATATTATGCAAATAAATTAAAAATAAGCTTGTTAGATCTACTTGATGGATATATGTTTTTCCCACTTCCTCACAAGATTATTCCTCTAGAATGACATAAATTACATCAACTTTACACCTAAATAGGCAATTTTAATAGACAGTGTCACCTGAAAAAGTTCATCATCTATATGTAGGCAACCCTCCATTTATGAATCTTTCTGAATGTACTTGGGCCACTCCTGTGTTGAAAGATATATTGTAATGTCTTACCTAAGCATAGTAATAGTTTTTAGTGTTTTTTTTAATCTTGGAAGAATATTCTAGAACCTGAAATCAAGATTATGTTAGTTTGGAATTACAAAATCCCAAATTTAGGATTTCAGAGATTATTAAGTTTACCTGCAACTATCCAATAGGTATTCCTCTTTTCAACATGTCCAATATGTAAAAAGTCATCTGCCCCATGACTATGTTAAGTACAAATTTCTTATCTCCTAACAAAGCACATTTTACTTTTTTATATCACTTCTTTAAAAAAAAATCTTTACTTAGAATCCAAATCTTCCCCAAATTTGCTAAGCTTTTATTCCCAGTTTTGAGTTCTGTCCTGAGAAAAACAAATCTAATCTTTTGTATGACAGTATTTCAAATACTAGAAAACAGCTACTATAGACCTTCAAAGTCTTTGAGAGCATTCAACCCACTTAAAACTAATTCAGTGAGTCTCTGATTAAATCATTTAAACAGAGCTGAGTGTAAAGATCCACTATGCTAGCCATTTGGTTACATTCTTAGAAGTTTAATAAAAAGAAGTCATCCAGAATCCACCATGGATTTTGAGAACCAGAAATGGAGAGGAAAGAACAAGGTCAAAAGGATCTGAGCCAAGATCTCAGCAGTCCCAGGACAACTAGTTGAAATAGAAGAGTAGATAAGACTAAGCTATGACAATATGGCCCTCCTAGGCTTGCTCTATTGGGTCTGAGGGGAGGTAGTGGTTAATATATATATTTTTATTCAGTTGTGTCTGACTCTTTGTGATCCTATTTCAGGATTTTCTTGGCATTGTCATTTCCTTTTCTAGCTCATTTTATAAATGAGGAAACCGAGGCAAGGGTTAGCAAGGTTGCACAGTGGTTAGAGTGCTGAACCTGGAGTCAGGAAGACTCATCTTTCTGAATTCAAATCTGGCCTTAGACACTTATTAATTGTGTGACCTTGAGCAAGCCCCTAAACCTGTTTGCCCCAGTTCTAACTGGAAAACAACAACAACAACAACAACAACAACAAAACATAAATACCATCAATTCTGTTCATTCTTTAAATTTCTTTTCTTTTGTGGATTCAAACTGTTAATTTTCCCCCAAATCAACATTTATTTTATTCTCTCATTTTTTCCCTTTGGGGTAATAGAACTAACAAGTAGTTTATTGAGTTTATCTTTTAAAAATGAATTCATTTTGGCTAATAATTTGTTATCTTTTGTCTATAATTTTAATTTCATTTTCAAGATTTGTTCTTTTGTATTTTATTTGAGGCTTATTTGTAGATGTTTTGATTTTTCTCCAAGATCCATTTTCAATTCATTAATCTTTTTTTAGACACATTTTAGCAGTATAAATTGTCCCTTGAAAATTACCATAGCTGTATATCTTAAATTTTGACATGTTCTTATTTTTATCATTTTTTTTTACTTGGTAATTATATCCGATGTGTTTTTTGACCTACTCATTATTTGTGGTGTAATTATTTAGTAGGCTCAAGTTTAGTCTGTATCCTTTGTTTATGTTCGCTGCATTAATCATTACTGTATTTAAAGAATGTGTCCAGTATATTTATGTAAACATACATCAATCTAGTTTGGGATATAATTAATAAAAAGATAGTTCCTGTGATAAGGTGCAAGTCTTGAAGGTTGAAAATCATCCTGAAAGAATTTTCAGGCTCAGATCATCTCCAAATCAAGAAATCAAGCTTTATTGTGACACTACAAAGTAGGTAAACTTCCCATGGGAACTAGGAACTTACAAGTGAAAAGGCAGGACTTTTTATGGGGAACAACCCATAGCATGATATGCTAACTATGCTAATTGTACATGTCAATAAATCAATTAGTAGTCCTGCTCAATCTATTTGTGCAAGAAAGCCTGAGTTAGTTGATCTCTATATCATAAACTCCAGATTAGCTCTGTCTCTACAGGATAATTTCCTCACTGGAACCCATTCAGATACTAGGTTGTTGCTAGGGACATGATCTTTTGCTTGAGTTCATTCACCCCATCTCATATCCTCAAATAATTTACAACCTAAATGTGGAAATAAGTAAGTTGATATGGGGAGAAATCTGATATTTGTTGTAGGTATATCTTATTTAGTGGAGTTAAACAATGAAAAGTGCAGAGTTGTCATAGAATTCATAGAGTGAGCCTTCTATAAAGAAAGGCACTGAAAGGAGTTTGTTACTCTAATCTCTAGCCCAGAGTTTCTAAAACTTTTTCCACCCATAATCCTTTTTGGCCAGAGACCCCAGGCATATAGGTATGTAAAATAAACAGTACTGATAATAAATCATAATTCAGTTATGAGACCCTAATAGGAATGTGAGCCACAACTTGAGAAACTTGAAGGGAAAGAAGGATGTGGAATATAGATTCAATCAAGGCTTGAGCTAGCAAGGTAATGAAATTAAAGATGATGTATTCATTGTAGGAGGATTACCTTATTCCTGGGAGTTGAAACCAGACAAAGAAAGCTAGGCAAAGTGGAAGGGGATGAGAGAAACCAGTTTCTTCCTTCTATAAAGAGACTAGGAGTAATTTGGGATTCCACCCTCCAGAAGTCTCCAGGAGAGAAGG
The DNA here is from genome assembly GCF_048593235.1 of Sminthopsis crassicaudata. Taxonomy (NCBI): domain Eukaryota; kingdom Metazoa; phylum Chordata; class Mammalia; order Dasyuromorphia; family Dasyuridae; genus Sminthopsis; species Sminthopsis crassicaudata. Next base: position 56,017,830 of record NC_133619.1, on the reverse strand, counting down.
AGTCAAGTTTTCATTAGCAGCTTCCATTTTTTTTTCCTTTTTGTTGTTATTTTTTCCTATTTATTTATTTTTAATGTACATTGTTTTATGAATCATTTTGGGAGAGAAAAATCAGAGCAAAAAGAAAAAAAACATGGAAAAGATAAAAAAAAAAAAGAAAAAAGAAGTGAACATAGCATGTGTTAATTTACATTCAGTCTCCTTAGTTCTTTTTCTGGATGCAGATAGCATTTTCTGTCCAAAGTCTATTGGGATTGCTTTAGATCATTGAACCACTGAGAAAAACCAGGTTTTTCATAGTTGATCATTACACAGTCTCGCTATTATTGTGTACAATATATTCCAGGTTAATTTCTAATGTCTGAGAATCTCGTTTTCACTCTCTTTTTAGTCTTAGCTTTCATCATTATTTTCTCTTTTCATTTTTAAAATGGAGGGATAAATGCTATTTATCCCTCATCTTTTATTTATTCAATGTGATAATAGGAGTGCAGGGAGAACCTTACAGTTGGTGCCTTGTGACAAATTAAATTTTTTAAAAATTTATTCATTTCGACAAGGCAATCAGAATTAAGTGACTTGCCAGGGTTACACAGCTGTTAAGTGTCAAATATCTGAGTCTGGATTTGAACTAAGGTCCACTTGCCTCTGGGGCCAATGTTCTATGCACTGTACCACCTAGCTGCCCCATCTTTTGGTAAATTTGTAATAAGATGTGGATTAGATTCCTTTAATATGCAAAGGCATCACTGAGTTATAATGTTACATCCCTGAAAGAAATACCACATTTTTAAAAAGTGATCCATTGCTATAGTTGAACAATTCTCTTCAAATAATCTAGGCTTTATTTCTGGGAACAGAATTTAGTCTTTTTTGTTTTTTCAGTAAGAATTTTCAGACAAATCCCTGTCTTGGTTTAATATTTATGTGTTGTTTTGTGATATTTTTCAACTTCTTTTCATTTTATTTTGTTTTATGAATCTTCTTCCTGGCTTTTTTTTTGGCTGGGGAAGATTGGGCAGCTCTTGGCTTATATCTAAGCTTTATCTGTTAGCCTTCTTGTATTCCACTTTTTTTTCCTATTGTACAGTTTGTATTTTATGACATTAGTCCATATCCAAGCTTCTTTTTTCCCCTTGAGCTCACCAAAATCAGATGCCTAATAGCCTTTCTGATAAGGCATGGGGAATGCCTGACTGATTCTATCACATGAAATATTGTCAGGTGACAAGTACAGGTGGTTTTGAGTCCCTTAATTTTATGTCCTTTCTACATGAAAAACTGGCTCTTCCCCCAACGGTGTATCATTTTCTTCAGTCTTGGGAGGAGAAATTATGATGTTCTACTCTTCTTCCCACCATGTTAAAGGCTGGTCATATAAGATAAGATTAGTTTGATGCCAAGAAAGATGCCCTTATGACTCAAGTCCAAAATAGCATCATATTTTCAGTTAAGTAGGGTGTGGAGCAACCTAGGATTAAGGTATAAACTGAATTCTTTACTCAGTCCTTGAATATTTCACATAGCTTTACCTTGTGTGAGGTTTTACATGAATTTTTCTTGATACAATACTAAATACTACATAATTGCAATCATACCACTCTTAATAAAGCTGACATTTAAGAAAGTGATCAGATAAAAAAAATCAACAAGTACTAAAGGTATTGGCCTTAATTTGACTGACTAGTAGGCTATCTTTGAAATTACATTGAGAAGTTTGAATTTCATTTATTGCTTGTTTTCTTTGGAGTTCATTTGCTGCTGCAATAATCATGTAATTATCATACCTGCTTAATCATAAGAAAAAAACCATCTTCTCTTATTGTTCCTACTGGAATATTAAACCTATTACAAAGCATAGAAATAGTTTGAGGCATAAAAGTGAATTGCAAAAGCTTGCTTCATTTTATTCTTACCCCACATTTATTTAGTAAAAGCACTAGCTTAAAAAGGAGGTTAATGGAAGACTTAAATCCATTTAATGTGCCTAGAAAGGCAAATACTATAAATCTCTATAATTTCTAGGCTCATGTATGCTTTTTATATCACTATAGCACTAATTCCATTATCTATGCTGTCACCAAAGTTCTTATATGATATATTGAGATAACATCACAATATAATATATGCTGATATGTAATAATATGTATACATATGTATATATGTTTATATATATGTATGTATGTGTAAAAAATTACATTTCAGCGGCCTGATTAAAGATAGCCCAAAGATATTTCTCAATTCTGAAGTAAGTTCGTGATTTTTCATGTAAAGCTCAGTTTCATTTTTAACAATATTGCTCACAACAATAAGCAAGTCAACAAGCATTTATTGGCACAGTTACCATGTGTCAGGCACTATTCAAGGTTCTGGTAACATAAAGACAAAAATGAAAGTGCCTTATGGAGTTTGCTATCAAGCTGGGTGAGACAATGTGAATGTAGGTAATTATGTGAACTATATATGCATGATCACATAGGATAATTATTTTTTGAGGGAACACAAGAAATCTGAGGAAACAGAAAAAGGTTTCATGTAGAAGTAGGAATCTGATTTGATCTTTGAAGTTTCCAACAAGTTTATATGAAGAGGAAGTATACTATTAAAGGAGATCTTGTAGAAGTCAATCAGATAATTAGCTAATAAACATTTATTTGGTTCCTACTTTATGTAAGGAACTTTATGTGTGTAACAAGTATGAAGTATGACAAGACTGTAATAGGAGTTTGGGGTTAGATTATGTAGGGTTTTCAGTGCTAAAGAGTGGAAGTTGTATTTGATCCTAGAGCTACTGGGGTAATATTAAGTATGAGAGTGATATGGTCAACTCTAACTTTAGGAAAATCATTTTGGTAACTGCATGAAGGATACAAAATTCAAGATTTACTATCCTAATCCTACAACTCCATTTTATGAGTGACTAAACCTAGAATTATTTAGCCATGGTGAGAAGCATTTATTTTCCAGTTTTTTTTTTTGGAGAATTGCCTATTAAATTGTTAAACTTTCCTTCCTATGAGAAAGCACAAATATATATGAATTTATAATTTACAATTAATAATCATGGAGAGTTTTAATCATGACAAATTCAGAAAGTTTTCCAGGATGAGAATTTTTCAGTTCTGCTAAGAGGTAGATTAATATTTATTTTTAAAATCCATTTAAAAATAGTTCTGAATTTTCTTCATATCAAATGTCATATCAGTGATATATGTGAAACCATGAAAAAATGTACTTTCATATTACCCATGTTGCAAAAAAGAAGAAATGGAGGAAGTAAAAAATTATGTTTTAATCTGTATCTAGACTCCAAAAGTTCTTTTTCTAGAGGTGGATAACACCATGTTGCAAAAAAAAAAAAAAATCAAGAAGTAAGAAAAAATCAAGAAGAAAGAAAAAATCAAGAAAAATAGCAAATTAAAATTATGTTTCAATCTACATCCATACTCCAACAATTCTTTTGATGGAGGCAGATATTTTTCATTACTAGTCATTTGTTATAGATCATTGTATTGGTCAGAATAGCTAATATATTCACAATTGATCATCATACAATATTGTTGTTCCTGTGTGCAGTGCGCTTCTGCTTCTGCTTATTCTACTTTGCATTGCTTCATACAGTTTGATATCTCCATTTGAAAGGTTTATTTCTTGACCTTCCTATTTGCTATTTCTCCCTATTGATATCGGTTTTTTCCTTCTGAAGTCAAATAAAATTAGTTTTATCCTTCTTCCCCATGAATGTGCTTCAAATATCTGAATACAATTATTGAGTTCCTTGAATTATTTTTCCAGGTTGAACATTACCTGTTCATTCAACAAATGCTCACTTGCTAGCCTGGCTGCCTTCTTAGGACAGACATTGTGCAAATGAACAACTTTCTTCCTAAAATATGATGCTTGGAATTGTATAATATATTCTCATTGGGACTAGGGAGGAATATAATGGAACTAATAGTTCCAAATTCTTAGAATATAGTGGTGAGTTAGATACATATCACCAACTTAGACATTTAGATAACAGAAAAATGTATGTATCTGCATGTACATAGACACACATTTTGATAGTGCCTCACCCCTTAGGTTAGCGAAGCACCTGTACATTAATCACCTATAGTCCTCCTAACTGGAAAGTGCCATTGATAGTCCCAATTTATGAAAGAATAAGATATTTAGAGAATTAAAATAACTTGTCTTAGTGTCTGAGACAGGATTTGAACCCTAATATAGATATTTCCTCTTGATGCAGAGTCCATGGTTACAGCTATTTTCAAAAATCTTTGAGTTAATACAAAGGTATGGTAGAATGGAGAGACTGTTGAACTTATATTCAGGAACAACTTGGCCTTGAAACCCAAACATTCATGAATCTGTTTCCTCATCTACAAAATGAGGAAGGTTATTTTTGTAGTATCTATCTTAAAAATTTACATGAGGAAAATAAAATGGCAATGCTTAAGAATTATATAAATATGATTTTATTTCTGTTATCTGTTTTTGCCTCCTATCATATTTGTTTTTCAAGTGTGTCTGACTTTTATTGGATCCATTTGTATTTTTCTTGAAAAAGAGACTGGAGTGGTTTGCCACTTCTTCTCCAGCTCATTTTATAAATAAGGAAACTGAAGCAAGCAGGATTAAGAGATTTATATACTAAACATCTAAGATCAGGTATGAACTCAGGAAGATGAGTCTTCCTGACTTCAACCTCATATTCCCTTCCCCTACTCTATCCACTGACCTATCCAGCCGCCCTTCTGATCAATGACTTCCTTTTCAACTACAAACTTAGATCTTAGAATACAACATTCTTCTTCTTATACCTGGAAGGACTATCAGAAGTCCTGAAATATTGCTAAACACTTAATGCAGTAATCAGGTTTTTTCCCTAGAAAAGAAAAAAACAAAACAAAACAGAATAAATCTGCAGTTATGAGTATAGGCCATTATATTCCTTTTGTTTCTCTTCCTCACTTGCAGAATAATGACAACAACAACAAAAAAATAGTACTTAGGATATTTTTGCTTCTCCTATTTTTCTGTGAATACCTGTAATTCATTCAGATTCTATTTACCTCTATTGCTTCTTCCTGTATGGAAAGAATGCTTGTGGCTAGGGGAGATATTTCAAATCATGTCTTTGAAACTTAAAGTAGGTCATGAAATGTAATTTCTAGAAAAGATCTTAGAGATTAGCTAAACCTAACCCTTCATCTTGCAGGTAAGGAAACTAGAGATAGGTGACAAGGTGATTTGTCTAAGGTTACAAGGGAAGGAAAGGCATTTACCCAAGAACATGGAAAATCTCACAAAATATACAGCCTTTTAAAATAACAGCCAAGGGCTGAGCAAAGAATTCAGTTAACACCTTGATCCTAGGCTGTCCCATACCTTATACATTGCAGAAGCATGGCACTGATTTTAGACTTTGATCAGAAAAGTATATATTTTGCCTCTTGTTATCAATCCAGTCTTATCCTACATGACCATGCTTAACATGGTAAAAGAAAGGGAAGAGTGAAGGATCACACTTACTATTCTCAAGCCCCCCCCCCAAAAAAAAAGTAATTATATGGAATGAGCCAATTTCCATGAGCAGCAATTGTTCACCTGAGAATTTTCGATAGAATCAATCAGGTATTCCCCCATGCTTCATCAGAAAGAATATTAGGCATCTCATCTTAATGATCTCAAGAGGCAAAAAAAAAAAAAAAAGTGATTTAACATGAAGGTAGAATGAAGCTCTACAAAGAACATAAAATCCTAAACATAAGTCAAAAGAAAATGAAGCACTAGCTAAATGTTTGACTTTCAGAATTTTTTTAAAGTACTCCTCACTAATTCTCATCTTTAGGATGAGATTAGATTAAAAGTTTAGGGTTATGTAATTCAACTGTTATAGTTATTAGAAGAGTCTCTTTTTCCTTTTATTTAAATTCTAGTAGAAAATAAATAAAAGTTGTCTGAAATGAACTTTATTCAGACTAAGAGAGGTGTCAAACATTTCCATAGCCATTATGCCATCAATTATCTTTCATTATCAGATCTCTAGCAGTAGAGGGATGAAATTACAAATCTTCAGAACAGTAATCAGATAGATTAAAGAATAGAGAAAGAGTTTGAGATACCCAAACCCAAATCTAATTTTAATTCCATCTCTAACCCTGATTTCAAATATGAATTCATTAAATTATGATATATGAATGTTATGGAATATTATTGTTCTATAAGAAATGACCAATAGGATGATTTCAGAGATGCCTGGAGAGACTTACATGAAATGATGATGAGTGAAATGAGCAGAACCAGGAGATCATTATACATGGCAACAACAAGACTATATGATGATCAATTCTGATGGACTTGTCGCTTTTCAACAATAGGATGATTCAAATCAGTTCCAGTTGTTCAGTGATGAAGAAAGCCATCTACACCCAGAGAGAGGAGCATGGGAACTTAGTGTGGACCACAACAGAGCAATCTCATTCTTTCTGTTGTTGCTTGCTTGAATTTTGTTTTCTTTCTCAGTTTTTTTTTCCTTTTTGATCTGATTTTTCTTGTACAGCAAGATAACTATATAAACATGTATGCATCTATTGGATTTAACAAATATTTTAACATATTTAACATGTATTGGACTACCTGCATTCTAGGGAAAGGAGTGTGGGGAAGGAAGGGAAAATTTGGAACAAGTTTTCAGGGGTCAATGTTAAAAAATTACCCATGCATATGCTTTGCAAATAAATAAATAAATAAGACCCCAAGTATGAATTAATTCACAATATATTCATGCTCAACTTTTCAGAAATCACTTATTATATACATCAGTGACACTTTTGGATAATTTATACCTGGGATTCTTTCCCTCCTTTCTATTACAGCATAGGTGGAGAAGTCGGGAGAGGACACGAAGGAAGTTACGTGGGCAAACATTTCCGAATGGGATTTATGACCATGCCTGCTCCTCAAGACAGACTTCCTCATCCTTGCTCAAGTGGCTTTTCTGTGAGATCCCAATCCCTTCACTCAGTAGGAGGCACGGATGATGACAGCAGCTGTGGCTCTCGGAGACAGCCTCCACCAAAGCCAAAGCGGGACCCCAGTACAAAGCTGAGCACTTCATCAGAGACCGTCAATACCACCGCCACGGGTAAAAGCGTCAGACTCCCTGAGAGAACTGAAGGTAAATCACACGGTTCCCATTTTAACTGGGGAAATTTATTTCATTCAAAACATTCGGGTCAGCAAATTAACAAACATCTGCTTTCCTCAATTGTACACAATTTTCCAAACATAATTAGGCTTCACGGTCCCATAATCATGACTGAATTGCAGGCAGCGCCTTGAAAACAATGAATTAAAGTAGAATATTATATGTCTTGTTGGATCAATATATAGTCATGTGCTATCAATGTTGAAGAATGAGTTCTATTTAGATGAAGTTTCCATATAGAAAAGACTGCATTTTTAAGCAGGTGGCAGGACAGTTCTTACAGGATGATATGGTCACAGCTTATAATATATAACTCTGTACTCAGGGTATAGAGCAGCCAACCTGCTCAGCAGGAGAACAAATAGGAATAGGAGGAGATAGAGAAATGGTGGATCCAGGAGTCGTGATAGGTCGCGCCTTTGATAGGAGCCAGAGCCCGGTGCACTGGTCATAAAACCATTGCTTCTACTTCCACATCAAGACCCCACCCTCACCCAGAAAGTTGGACAGCACAGGATGTGAGGAAAATATAAAGGTCCAATTTTTTTTTCAAAGTGTGTTGCGTCAAGAAGGTAGAAGTATGGCTGGGCTGTCCTGGCTTGGACTGGCTTGTTTCATCAGAGCTGGAGGACCAGGGAATTTCATGGGGAAGAATGGTTTGGCTGCACACTGGAAATACTCCTTATGGGAAAAATTGGTAGTAATTTCAACTCTTTTGTCCTCCAGAATGTCATATCCCAAATCGTCAGATCCTTTAATGTAGAAACTGCTAAATATGCCTAGAATATTGAGCCAGTTTTCCTCGACAACTTCATGAAATATGATGGATAGACTTCTTTTTGATCATGGCTTTCATGTAGTCCAGTAATTTGTAAAGTATCTCTCTTAGACCTGTTTTCCAACTCAGTTGTTTTTCGAATGAGATATTCCACTGTCTTTCAGTTTTTTATTCTTTTTGGTTTTGTTTTATTGCTTCTTGTTTTCCTCCATTTGCTCTAATTTTTAAGGAACTATTTTCTTTAGTGAGGTTTTTGTACCTTCTTTCATCTTAGGCCAATTCAACTTTTAAAGGAATTGTTTTTTTCAGTGAATGAATTTTTTCTCCCCATTTGGCCAAGTCTGCTTTTTAAGACATTTTCCTCAATGACTTTTTTGTACTTCCTTTACCATTTGGTCTAGTCTGTTTTTGAAGATGTTAATTTCTTCACTTTTTTGTCTCCTTTACCAAGCTGTTGGCTTGCTTTTCATGATTTTCTTGTATTACTCTTTATTTCTCTTCCCATTTTTCCCTCTTAACTTTTTGTTAAAGTAGGGCTTTTCTTCCAGAGTGGAGGGAATATTGTCCCAATCTTTAGAGATTTGTGTAGCTGTTTTCAATTATTTAGAGAGATCTGTAAGTTATGAAAAATCATTTATTACTCTTTTGATCTGTGAAAAATTACTCCTTTTGTCCTGGAATTGTGATTAGGATCTTTTATTCTACTGTGGCTCTGTGCTAGTAGAACTGCCACTCATGACTGTGACTGGGTCCAAGTATGGACAAAGCCAGAATCCTGCCTCAATGTAATCAAAGAGAGCCTTATAATATCCTTCTGACCAATTGTTCAACCCCCCACCCCACTTTACCATCTTTGGGCTGAAACCTCAAGAAGCTATCACTGCCACTTTCCTAATTCAGTGATTCCCAAGACCTGCTTCTGGTTTGCTAGAATTGCTGCTGTGATGGCACTATGCTTTACCCTCACTTAGAGGCAACAAACCTTTCTGGTCAATTTCTTTGTTGTCTTTGTTATCTATGGGTTGAGAGATCTGGAAACAGCCATTGCTGCCACTGATTCAATCACTCTGAAGCCTATTCTTGCTTTGCTGGAACTGGACCTATGCTGACACAACTTGCATTGAACTGAGCTCTATCACAGATTTTTCCTGCTGATATTTTAAATTGTCCTAGTTTGGAAAGTAGTTTCACTCTATCTTTTTGTGGATTCTAATGCTCAAAGAAGTCTCTGCTTTTTCTCCATCTTAGCTCTGCCTCCCATCAGTTTTGAGTTTAAAAAGTCATTTAAAATACTATTAGATAGGAGATGTAGGATCTTCAATGTTGAGAAATTGTAGGAAATAAATGCTTGGATATGTGTGTTTGTATATGTTGACTTTATATCACTGTTGCTGAATGAAATAACCTTTCTCCCTCCAAATTCAGTATTCTTTAGGTTATCTGTTTCAGTTTTTTTTTTTTCATTTAGCCATACTCTTCTTCCTATTAATGTAGGAAAGTCAAAATACAAATGTGGTAACATTAGAGTAATTTCCATGGTAATAAGCTGTATAAATCTGTTTATAAATTCAGGATTATGGTTTCCCTGCTCGATGAAAACTAAAGGGACCTGCAAAAGGTAGTAAAAAGCCCTTTTTCTAAAAAAGAAAATAAATTTAATTAAAAAAAAGAAAATGCACAAGAATACAAAGACTTTTTTGGGGGATTAGTACTTTTTAGTGTTCATTTAAAAATCTTTAATTTTTAAGTAATTAATAAATACATATAAAATAACTTGTAATGTAATGTATATGTTTTAATTATCCTGTCTTCATGGCATCAGTCTATCTTGTCCATTTTCAAGGAGTGGTCCATTTTGAGAGATCAAGTAAGGTAAAGAGAGAATAAGGTGAGATGGTAACCATTTTCATGACAATACTGTGAGGTAAGTAGTCCCAAGGAGTAAAAGGGTTCTTCATAGGGGATATAAGCCTAATGGTTAATAGTAATTGTCACCAGTTACATGGATATGAAGACAGATAGAATCTGGGACATAGCGTGAAGGGAAATAAACACAAATTGTAAGTTATCCAGAAGCTTTTCCTACCCATACTGTCATGTGTATTCACATATAGTGAGCCTGCCAATACAATAATTATAAAACATGAGACAATTTAATTTCCTGTCCACTGTCACATTTCATTAAGAAAAAAAAAAAAAAAAAGGCTTGTTCTGTTAGTCTATCAAAAAGCTCAGTGACATTTCCTGTTTGTACTTCTCCAAAATAGCAACTGCATGTACATGAGCCATAAAAATGTGAAGTGCTGGTATAAAATAAAGACAGAATTCACTGCCATTCCAGATCATAATGAACAATAAATGGTGTGTGTGTCTGTGTGTGTGTTTGTGTGTGTGTGTGTGTGTGTGTTCCATTTTCTATTAGAAGTTGTGTAGTAGATTAGATAGTCCTGGCATTAGGGATACTTATTTTCAAGTCATCCCTCTGACATAGGCTTGTTCGGGGGGAGGGGGAGGGCAATTAATTTAACCTCCTGGAGACTTTTCCCCCTTCCTAACCATCTCTTGTGTTGTCTCTTTTTATAGCAAGAGTTAGAATGGAAGCTCCTTGAAGGAAAGGATTGTTTCATTTTGATTTTTTTTAAATTCACAGATTACTCAATATCATGTATAATGGAACATAGAATGTAATAAACTAAGGAAAAGTCTATTGATTTCTTCACAGTAGTAATTGTTTATCTTTACATAACATTTCATTTATAAAGCACTTTCCTTATGACAGCACTGTGAGATAAGTTGCTCTAAGGAGTGGACATGTTCATCTTGGGAAGACAAGCACAATAGGTAATGGTAACAAGTATCTTCAAGCATTTGTTGTTATTTGGAACGGATATTAGATTTATTTATCTTGACCTCTGAGGAAAAAGTGGGAAGAAGGATAGGAATTATGCAGAGGAAGATTCTTCTCAATGTAAGGAAAAATCTTCCTCACTATTAAGCCTATGTGAAAGAGAACAAGGTCTCTCAGAGGTAGGTTATTTCCCATGATTGGAACTCCTAGCAGAGAATGGATGATCACTTGTTGATGTATTTCTATTTATGTGTGGTTACTGGATAGCTTTAGAAGTTGCTTTCCTCTACTATTTAAATTCTGTGAATCATTGATTCTGAAACTATTCTCTTCTCTAATTTGAATACTAACTTTCCACATAATTGCAAAATGGAGAATCTTATGTTTTTCCTTAATAAATAATAATAATGTTGGACATGTATACATATATTGTATTTAATTTATACTTTAATATATTTAACATGTATTGGTCAACCTGCCATCTGGTGGGGGGGGGGGAAGGAGGGGAAAATTAGAACAAAAGGTTTGGCAATTGTCAATGTTGCAAAATTACCCATGCATATATCTGGTAAATAAAAACTATTAAAATAAAATTTAAAAAAAGAAATAATAATAATGGTAATGTAGATAATACTACCATATCATAGCACTTTAAAATTAGTACTTAGATATTATCCTATTCTCATAACAACATTGGGAAGTAACAACTATTATCTTTATTTTATAGATGAGGAAATTAAGGCATATAGAGTTTATTTGCACAAGATCACAGTTAGTATCTATTGTTTATCCTTTATTTTTGAAGAGGAACATGACATCAGGACAGTGGTATCATGACTTGCAAGTAGATAGGTTTTAAGTGAGAGAGGATTATGAAACCTCACTTTCTTCCCTAGAGCAACTTGAGTCCAATGGCAAGATACTGATCAGGACAACTGGAGATAGTCCCAATGCAGTGAGATACATTGGCCTTTTTTTTTTTTTTAATTTTTTATTATATATATATATATATATATATATATATATATATATATATATTTATAATATTATCCCTTGTATTCATTTTTCCAAATTACCCCCCCTCCCTCTATTCCCTCCCCCCGATGACAGGCAATCCCATACATTTTACATGTGTTACAATATCGTCTAGGTACAATACATGTGTGTGAATATCATTTTCTTGTTGCACAATAAACATTAGAATCCGAAGGTACATGCAACCTGGGCAGACAGATATTAGTGCTAACAATTTACATTCACTTCCCGGTGTTTCTTCTCTGGGTGTAGCTACCTCTGTCCATCATTGATCAACTGGAAGTGAGTTGGATCTTCTTTATGTTGAAGATTTCCACTTCCATCAGAATGAGATACATTGGCCTTTTTAAGCTAAGATGTTCCCAGGTCTGTTTGTAAGCAACACCCATTTAGTTTTTAAGACTAGAAGATAGATTTGAATTCAGGTCTTCCTGACTTCAGTCTCAGTGGCAAATTGGATAGAGCACCTAGCATCCTGATAAAAATAGTAATTATTATAATAGTTGGACCTTAGTCACTAACCATCCACAAAAATCTTTACCTTTTGCAATGCTGACTACCAGAACTTTGAAAACAATTTAGAACCTTCTATAGGGTGTTATATCATTGGGAGCTGTTGGCAAGCCTTTTCTTTAGTGTAATCATTCATTTCCAGGAATCATATTTATAGAAACAAAGGATGCTCAGTATGAGAATCATATTACTTTCTGCTATGAATTCAATTGCTTTCCCCTCTGATATTATACCTTGTCACAGGGGACACAGTTCAGTACATTTTAATAGTGTGGCCTTTTTTCTTCCCCTTTAAGCATTGCTATTATGGCTTTGCACTTTAGATATGAATAAAGCTAATTTTCTAACTCATGGAAAGCTGCAAAGAAGCACTCTTTGGGCTTTGGAGGAATAAGATTGAAATAATTTGGATTTGTTCATTCTTGTACCTCTTGGCTAGTCCCCAGATCATAAAAGTTGAATTCCTGAACAATGACATGGGACCACCCATGATAATCTAACCCTTTCTGTCATAATTCCAAAATATCTCCAATTCATGAAGGCTTGCAAGTTATTTCCTGTTACGCTTAAATTCTCCATTTCATGTCTACCACTTTTTTAAATGTCACTTGAAAGTCAAAACTAATAAATTCAATTTAGTAGCCTTGCTCAAGAAAAGATTTTCAAGCTACATGAGACATTAAAAATCATTTAGTCTACCCCCTCATCTTCCATCACCATCATATTTTTTTCTCTTTTTTAAAATTAATTTTATAATTATAACATTTTTGACAGTACATATTCATAGATATTTTTTTACAACATTATCCCTTGTACTCCCTTCTGTTCCAAATTTTTCCCCTTCTTCCCTCCACCCCCTCCTGTAGATTGCAGGCATTCCCATACATATTAAATATCTTATAGTATATCCTAGGTACAATATATATGTGCAGAACCAAATTTTGTTGTTGTTGTTGTTGCAAAGAAAGAATTGTATTCGAAAGGTAAAAATAATCTGGGAAGAAAAACAAAAAAAAAAAATGCTCACAGTTTACATTAATTTCCCAGTGTTCCTTCTCTGGGTGTAGCTGATTCTGTCCATCATTGATCAATTGGAATTGGATTAGCTCTTCTCTATGTTGAAGATATCCACTTCCATCAGTATACATCTTCATACAGTATCATTGTTGAAGTGTATAATGATCTCCTAGTTCTGCTCATTTCACTTAGCATCAGTTGATGTAAGTCTCTCCAAGCCTCTCTGTATTCCTCCTGTTGGTCATTTCTTACAGAACAATAATATTCCGTAACATTCATATACCATAATTTACCCAATCATTCTCCAATTGATGGACATCCATTCATTTTCCAGTTTCTAGCCACTACAAAAAGGGCTACCACAAACATTTTGGCACATACAGGTCCCTTTTCCTTCTTTAGTATTTCCTTGGGATATAACCCCAGTAGTAGTACTTCTGGGTCAAAGGGTATGCACAGTTTGATAACATTTTGGGCATAATTCCAGATTGCTCTCCAGAATGGTTGCATTCTTTCACAACTCCATCAACAATGCATCAGTGTCCCAGTTTTCCCACATCCCCTCCAACATTCATCATTATTTGTTCCTGTCATCTTAGCCCATCTGACAGGTGTGTAGTGGTATCTCAGAATTGTCTTAATTTGCATTTCTCTGATCAATAGTGATTTGGAACACTCTTTCATATGAGTGGAAATATTTTTAATTTCATCATCTGAAAATTGTCTGTTCATATCCTTTGACCATTTATCAATTGGAGAATGGTTTGATTTCTTATAAATTAGAGTCAGTTATCTGTATATTTTGGAGATGAGGCCTTTATCAGAACCTTTAACTGTAAAAATGTTTTCCCAATTTGTTATTTCCCTTCTAATCTTGTTTGCATTAGTTTTGTTTGTGCAGAAACTTTTTAATTTGATGGAATCAAAATTTTCTATTTTCTGATCAATAATGATCTCTAGTTCTCTTTTAGACACAAATTCCTTCTTCCTTTACAGATCTGAGAGGTAGACTATCCTATGTTCCTCTAATTTATTTATGATCTCGTTCTTTATGCCTAAATCTTGGACCCATTTTGATCTTATCTTAGTATGTGGTGTTAAATGTGGGTCCATGCCTAGTTTCTGGCACACTAATTTCCAGTTTTCCCAGCAGTTTTTGTCAAATAATGAATTCTTATCCCAAAAGTTGGGATCTTTGGGTTTGTCAAAGATTAGATTGCTATTTTTATTCACTATCTTGCCCTGTGAACCTAACCTATTCCACTGATCAACTAGTCTATTTCTTAGCCAATACCAAATGGTTTTGGTGACTGTTGCTTTATGATATAGTTCTAGATCAGGTACAGCTAGGCCACCTTCATTTAATTTTTTTTTCATTAATTTCATTGAAATTCTCGACCTTTTGTTGTTCCATATGAATTCTGTTGTTATTTTTTCTAGGTAATTAAAATAGTTTCTTGGGAATCTGATTGGTATAGCACTAAATAAATAGATTAGTTTAGGGAGTATTGTCATCTTAATTATATTCCCTTGACCTATCCAAGAGCACTCAATGTCTTTCCAATTATTTAAATCTGACTTTATTTTTGTGGCAAGTGTTCCATAATTTTGCTCATATAATTCCTGACTTTCCTTTGGTAGATATATTCCCAAATATTTTATACTATCGACCGATATTTTGAATGGAATTTCTCTTCGTATCTCTTGCTCTTGGATTGTGTTGGTAATGTATAAAAATGCTGAGGATTTATGTGGATTTATTTTGTATCCTGCAACTTTGCTAAGTTCTGAACTATTCCTAATAGCTTTTTAGCAGAGTCTTTGGGATTCTCTAAGTATACCATCATGTCATCTGCAAAGAGTGATAGTTTGATTTCCTCATTTCCTACTCAAATTCCTTGAATCTCTTTCTCGGCTCTTATTGCTGAAGCTAGCGTTTCTAGTACTATATTTACTAGTAATGGACACTGAGACTCAGTGAAGTGTGACCTTGGGACAGGTGTTTCCTAAGTGGTAAACAGTAGTGAAAAGATTTGAGCCACTTCCAAATCCATTTGTTTTTTTGTTTGTTTGTTTTTTTAATACCTCAATGCCTGTTTGACCAAGTGTTGAGTACAATTTAAATAGAATTGATGGAGACAAAGATTTTCCTATTAGGAAGGGATTTGATTTTTCTTTGTCTTTTTTCCCCCATTTTAAGATAAGAAATAGAAGTGACAAGGATACTAATAATGACATTCCAAAGTTATCAAACAGGAGCATTAGAATAAATGAAATAGGGATTCTTATGGGCTATTGGGTCTATCCTAGAAATTGTGAGTCCCTAATTTTGCTTTGGGAAGTAATTCCCATTTAGGAAGTCTTATAGAAAGGTTTTGTATTTTATGATAATTAGAGTAAACTGTATCTCTAAATGCCTGAGGTACATTTTTTTTTCCATCTGGGGTATCCAGGTCTTGAAATCTGATGCCCATTCTATAATCCTACATGCTCTTTGTATCCTAAATGATCATTGTATTCAGTGGTGTACTCCCAAGAACTTCCTAGACTTGATTTGAGCTAATAAAACATAAAATGATAGATACATTAATAGTAGATAAATAAAACAATAAAACTTATGTAATTCAATAAAATTATAAAACTTTACAACTCAAGAAATTGTGTGTCAAGATATGTAGTTTATATAGGGAAAAATAGTATGAGTTTTTCTCTTAGCATGCACTCAAAGTCTGAAATATCACAGTATATGAGACAAATTTAAAGAAAAAAAATCATTGATAAACATTACTTGATATAAATATTTGGATAGAACAAAAGTGTTAATTGTTCACAATTTGCAACAAACTGTTACTAAGGAGGGAATAAAGATTCCTTGTTCTCACAGACTCACATTTTAATAGGGAAGATAATACATGCTTAATCTATGGGGAGGGAATCATCACCAGAATCGGAGATTGTACACCTGAGGGCAGTGATAAACATAACTACTAGGTGTTTCTCTCTAGGTGCCCTTTTATTTTGAGCTTCTTTTATAATACGGGCCAAGTAATTATTCTGCATGATTTAAATGAGATTGACATCTGACAAACTTGTGCCAACTTCCCTGATCACACAACTAATGATTCAGATAAGTTCTTCCTGATCCTATTCAATAAGCAAACTGCCTTAAATCTGGATGGTTGTTGTTGTTGTTGTTGTTGTTGTTGTTGTTTGTTTTTGTTGTTGTTGTTGTTGTTGTTTTACAGTGATAGTCTCTTACAGCATGGCAAATTGTTTTTAATAATTTATAAGATATTTCATATAAACCTTTCATAATAATAAATTATATTTTATTAAGGATAATAAACTTAGTATATTGAAGGACCAATCTTTTCTTCAGTCATAAAGGAATTTATAGACATACACATGGTGATCAGTGAAATTAGTGAAAAATAATTTCTGTAATTTCTGTTTAGTCCATCCTCCTAATTTTCAGCTGCCTTACACTACTTCTACAAGGTAGATGTTCTTGTCATACTCATTTTAGAGCTGAAAATGCTGGGACAGAGAAAGTAAGGGGCTTTCCCAGGGGCACAAAGGACCTGAGTAAGGATTGAATTTTGGTCTTCCTGATGCCAAATCCAGTCATCTTATTTTCCCCAGTTACATGAAAAACAGTTTTTGGTTACACATTTGGTTACATACCTATATTTTTTATATATTTCCTTATGAATCATGTTGGGAGAGAAAAATCAGAATATAAGGGAAAAACAATGAGAAAAATGAAAGAAAAAGAAAAAAATGAACATAGTATATGATATAGCATGTGTCGATCTCCACAATTCTTTCTATGGATGCAGATGGCATTGTCCCTCCCAAGTTTATTGGGATTGCCTTGGATCACTGAATCTTGCTGTTTCTGTGTACAATGATTTCCTGGTTCTGCTTATATCACTCAGCATCAGTTCATATAAATCTTTCCAGGACTCTCTAGAATAAGCTTGTATATATTTTTATAAAAATAATAATATTCTTTTTATTAAAGCTTTTAAATTTTCAAAACACATACATGGATAATTTTTCAACATTAACACTTACAAAACCTTATTTTCTAATTTTTCCCTCTTTTTCCCTACTACTCTTCTGGATGGCAAGTAATCCAATATATATTAAACAAGAACAGCAATATTCCATAACTTATTAAAAAATTCCTCAATTTCCTTTTTTTATGTTACTTGCCCAGCTATTAAATATCTTTTTTTTAAATTTAATTTTTATTTTATTTTATAATTATAACTTTTTTTTTGACTGTACATATACATGGGTAATTTTTTATAACATTATCCCTTGCACTTACTTCTGTTCAGATTTTTTCCCTTTCTCCCCCAACCCCCTCCCCCAGATGGCAGGCAGTCTTCTACATGTTAAATATATTACAATATATTCTAGATACAATATATGTGTGTAGGACAATAATATATGTGTAGAGGACAGCACTCCCGGAAGAGGAGAAGACTCTGCATTGCATCAGGCTTGACGGGGCTCTCTGCAGGAAGGGAAGTCACTTCTCTGGACAAGAGTTAACAGCAACTGCCTGGAGACAACGGTTCGCTACAGGAAGAAGAATCTGTCAGAGAGATTTGAGTAGAAGACACAGCAGATCTCTTCCCAGAGAGCGATCTGGCAGCTTCTAAAGACGACAGCTCTCTACAATTGGCGTCCACACGTGGGGCAAGGACTTTTACTTATCCTGACAAGAGGAGCTAGACCAGACCTTCGCAATTTGGCGCCCGAACAGGGACAGACACGGTCCTGATTCCAGTGGAAAAGCTTCTGATCTAGATCTCAGTCTCTCTGACCCAGAACCGTGAGTAACGAGGAAACTTTGTTAAAGATTAAGTGACTGTGCTAATAGATAAATAAGGAACTTAACTTGTTAAGGGCTAAACCAGGAATCTCTTATAGCTGAAATGGGGCAGATGTTAGCTAAATTCAATCCCTGGACCTCAGCCGACTCAACCCCAGCCCCAGAAGCAACCTCAGCTCCACCCCCATTCAGGAGTGGTACTATAGAGAGTATAATCAACATAATTGAGGAGCAGAGTTTACTTGTAACCTGGGTACAGATTGCTAAACTCTTGGCTGCATTAAGATGCACATCCCCTTGGTTCTTAGAGGAAGAAAAGATAGATGTAGATAAATGGAAGCTAGTGGGATATGAAATGAAAGAATTTCAAGCAAAAAATGGGCCTCGTTCAATTTCTGCAGAAGTATTTTATATCTACAACATAGTTCAATTAGCCTTAAACTATCAAGCAAGTTGTAGGAGAAGGAAAAGTTTTAAAAATGAACAGAGGAGGAAGTGTGAGGAAAAAAGGAAAGATCAAGATCTTGCCCTAGAGCAAGAAGATTTAAATGAGGAATTATGGTATGATTCTCTTGAAGAAGCTTCAACTCTGCCTAGAGAACAGATTATTGACAGGCCCACATCAACCCCACCTTCAGAGGTGGAGGAAGAAGGAGGGGAAGAGGCAGAAACACAAACAGAATTGCCTGTGAAGCAGCCTAAGCCTATGACAAGATTAGAAAAAGCATTGGTTAAAGCTAAGAGAGAAGGACAGGATATAAGTGATTTTATACATGCATATCCTGTGATTGAAAATATTGACTCTGTAGGTAAAAAAAGGAGAAGATATGCAACTTTAGATTTGAATAAAATTAAGGATTTGAAAAAAGGTTGTACCCTTTATGGGGCTACATCAGCTTATGTTAAAATGTTACTAGATGGTTTGTCTTATGAAGTCCTAACCCCAAATGATTGGAAATCCATAGCAAGGATATGCCTGGAACCTGGAGAAAATTTATTATGGCTTGTGGAATTTCATGAATTATGTAAAATTCAAGTCAGATGCAATTTGGAAATAGGAGTTAACACACAATTCACTTTTGAGCACTTGGCTGGTGAAGGTCGGTATGGAGAGAATTCAGAACAGACTAATTATACCATGACAATATATGAACAAATTGCTAAGGCTGCAATAAAAGCTTGGGGTGTCCTCCCTGGACAGAAAGATCGCGGAGAGGCTTTCAATACAGCAAGGTCCCAATGAACCTTTTGCAGATTTTGTGGATCGTTTGCAAACTGCTGTCAAAAGAACTATTGGAGAAAATGCAGCTACAGAAATAATGACCAGACATCTGGCTAAGGAAAATGTCAATGAGATTTGCAAAAGAATTATATGGGGATAAGACAAAGATGCTCCTTTAGAGGAGATCATAAGACGCTGTGCTACAGTGGGAACAAATGCTTTTTACACCCGGACAATGATGAATGTGGAAAGGCAGGGTCCCTCCTGGCAAGGGACTTCTAGAGAAACTCGGTGATGTTTTCAATGTGGAAAAATTGGGCATCTAAGAGCTCAGTGTAGGTATGGAGATACAGTGAGAAGACAGGGTGAAAGAAGACCTAAAACCCCATGTCCAAAATGCAACAGAGGACTCCATTGGGCATCAGAGTGTATAATAATTCAGGGAAATGGGATGAGGGGCCCAGGACCAGGGCCCCAGGCAAAAAAGACTTGGAGCATGATGGCAGCTGATGTTACACCCAAAGAACCTTTAGAAGGTCAAGACTCTGATTTGATCAACCAGCAGAAAAGCAATCACATGGCAGAAAGGGATTACCTGATAAGTGAGCCAAAAGGCAATCAGATTGCAAAAATGGATTACACTTGGGGAGAATATAGGCCTTTTAAACCAACAGGGCTGTATCCAGTGCAAACAATTCCAATGTAATTGCCAGATGATGAGAAGAGATTTAGAAAGTGGTAAATAGAAGGTAATTAGATAGGTTAACTGCCTGGGAGAGAGGGTTTGCTTGTATTTCTTCAGCAGGAGAAGGAATCAGATGGGTGCCAACGAGTCATATTCGCCTTGTCCATCAGAGAGAGACAGAAAAAGAGAAAGACCTCAAAATAAAGGAGAAGATCTAAGAAACATCTGACACTGAAAGAGCATGGATAATAAGAAGACTGTTAAAGAACTTTAAAAACCAGCAGGAATCATTGGACTTCCTCACACAAGATGAGACTAATGGACAATGGACTTATGGACATTTATAAATTTTCAATTTATGATTATTTGATTATGTTATTTGTTATATACTTCTAGCATGTATTATGTTACTATGTTACTATGTGCTTATGTAATTTATGTAATTATGTGTAATACCTTCCATATTGATGGATTTATGTTTCAAGGTCATGACTGTCCTATGTTCTAAATCAAAAGAAAGGGGGAGATGTTAGGATTACTAGGTGAGAAGTGAGGTTGTCTGGATAGTGACAAGGTGAGAATTCAGGTTGTCTGGACAATTACAAGGTGAGAACTCAGGTTGACTTGATAGAAGGAGCAATCTCATTGGCTGAAGTGGTTCTTCCCAGAAGCCCTTGCATTATCCCATGCCCATTCTCTGGGAGGATAAAGAGGACAGCACTCCAGGAAGAGAAGACTCTGCATTGCATCAGGCTTGATGGGGCTCTCTGCAGGAAGGGAAGTCACATCTCTGGACAAGAGTTAACAGCAACTGCCTGGAGACAACGGTTCGCTACAGGAAGAAGAATCTGTCGGAGAGATTTGAGTAGAAGACACAGCAGATCTCTTCCCAGAGAGCGATCCGGCAGCTTCTAAAGACGACAGCTCGCTACAATATTCCATAACTTATTCAAACATTCCTCAATTTCCTTTTTTTATGTTACTTGCCCAGCTATTAAATATCTTTTTTTTAAATTTAATTTTTATTTTATTTTATAATTATAACTTTTTTTTGACTGTACATATACATGGGTAATTTTTTATAACATTATCCCTTGCACTTACTTCTGTTCAGATTTTTTCCCTTTCTCCCCCAACCCCCTCCCCCAGATGGCAGGCAGTCTTCTACATGTTAAATATATTACAATATATTCTAGATACAATATATGTGTGTAGAACCAAATTTCTTGTTGCACAGGAAGAATTGGATTCAGAAGGTAAATATAACAGTTTACACTCATTTCCCAGTGTTCCTTTTCTGGATGTAGCTAATTCTGTCCATCATTAATCAATTGGAATTGGATTAGCTCTTCTCTATGTTGAAGATATCCACTTCCATCAGAATACATCCTCGTACAGTATCATTGTTGAAGTGTATAATGATCTTCTGGTTCTGCTCATTTCACTTAGCATCAGTTGATGTAAGTCGCTCCAAGCCTCTCTGTATTTCTCCTGTTGGCCATTTCTTACAGAACAATAATATTCCTTAACATTCATATACCATAATTTACCCAACCATTCTCCAATTGATGGACATCCATTCATCTTCCAGCTTCTAGCCACTATAAAAAGGGCTGCCACAAACATTTTGGCACATACAGGTCCCTTTCCCTTCTTTAGTATTTCCTTGGGATATAAGCCCAGTAGTAGCACTTCTGGGTCAAAGGGTATGCACATTTTGATAACTTTTTGGGCATAATTCCAGATTGCTCTCCAGAATGGTTGGATTCTTTCACAACTCCACCAACAATGCATCAGTGTCCCAGTTTTCCCACAGCCCCTCCAACATTCATCATTATTTGTTCCTGTCATCTTAGCCAATCTGACATTCCTCAATTTCTAAGCATCTACTCATTTCCCAATTCTTTGCCACCACAAAAAGAAATGCTACAAACAGTTTTTGCATGTAGGAGTCTTTTTCCTTCTTTTATGATCTCTTTGGGATACAGACCTAGTGCTGACACTGATAGATTAAGGATATGCCCTTTGAGCATTGTTAAAAATTGCTCTTCAGAATGATTGGATCATTTCACAACTCCACAATGTATTAATGGCTGGTTTTCTCCCTCCAACATTTATCATTATCCTTTCCTGTCATCTTAGTAATCTGAGAGGTGTGAGGTGGTATCATTAATTTACATTAATCTAATCAATAATGATTAAGAACATTTTTTCATGACTATAAATGATTTTAATTTCTTTATCCGAAAAATGTCTGCTCATATCCTTTGACCATTTATCAATTGGAGAAATGATTTATTTGATTTGAATCAATTCCTTATATTTTAGAAATGATGCCTTTATCAGAAACACTTATTGTAAAAAATTTCCCCAGTTTTCTGTATCCCTTCTAATCTTGGCTGTATTGATTTTGTTTTTGCAAACACTTATTGATTTAATATAATCGGAGTTGTCCATTTTGCATTTCAGAATGTTCTCCAGTTCTTCTTTGCCCATAGATTCCTCCCTTCTCCAAAAATTTGATAAGTAAACTATCTCTTGCTCTCCTAATTTAAAGTTAGGTTTTTAAAACTCTTTTCCATTTTTTCCCTACCTACTTTGACATGTTCCCAGAAATTCCTCTCCTCTTATGGGCTTTAATATTTAACTTTTCCCTTTCTACTTGAACTGATGAATAAGATTGAATAACATCAACATTCCATTTCTGTGAAGTGCAATGATATCCCCTTAATAAGAATTCTTCCATGAGATATCAGACTGCACTTTTAAATTATGTCTGGAGCCTCTAAGTTTCTTGCATGAAATAGAACATGTCCAATATGCTTATGAGCCTCCTTAATGATCAGGTCATAAGTCTACTGAGGTGCTTAAAAATAAAATATCTCTGTGAAAAGAAACTTTAAACCACATTCTCTCAAAGAGCTTAAAAATCCCTTGAAAAGCAGACAGGTCATTCTGCCCCAAAATCCAGGAATACAAAAAGATGTTCTAAAAATTCTCTGCCTTCTTTCTTTACAGACTTCCCTTTTGCATATTATATGTAAAAGTGTATCTTAAGGTGAGAACCACCTATTACATAAGGTTTATGGATGTATCTGTCACTTTAACAGCTGCAATTGGTTGTTTCCATCTAAGTACACTTTTCTTTAAAAAAAAATTAAAACAAACAAAATATTCTATTGGTTCAGTGGCCAGAAATACTTCAGGATAAGCTGAAAAGGCACTGAATGGATGCAATGGAAGACCTTGTCCTTTTTAAACTCAAGTCTTTAATAGGCTCAGTTTGATTGAGGTCATACCCATTCACACTTATTAAGGCTGGGCAACAATCAAGGTAAAGAGTGATCTCTTTTATCTAGACAGAAAATAAAATATAAAAATGAATAAATCAGAGAGGAGAAGACCCTCAGAGTTTCTGGCCAAAACAGAAATAATTGCTATTTACTCAGAGTGAATCAGAACCCAAACAATGACTAATTATGGTTTGTCTTTGGACTTATAGTTGACCAATCTGTAAGAGTCAGATTAGTATGGGTTTAAGACATTGTTCTTACCTAGAAAAAATAACAACAAAATTCATATGGAAGAATAAAAGGTCGAGAATTTCAAGGGAATTAATGAAAAAAAAAAGTCAGATGAAGGTGGTCTAGCTGTACCTGATTTAAAACTATATTATAAAGCAGCAGTCACCAAAAATATTTGATATTGGCTAAGAAATAGACTAATCTATCAGTGGAATAGATTAGGTACACAGGACAAAATAGGGTACAACTATAGCAATCTAGTGTTTGACAAACCAAAAGATCCCAATATTGGGGATAAGAATTCATTATTTGAAAAAAAAACTGTTGAGAAAACTGGAAATTAGTATGGCAGAAATTAGATATGGACCCACACTTAACACCATATACCAAGATAAGATCAAAATAGGTATAAAGAATGAGACCATAAATAGATTAGAGGAACAGAGGATAGTCTACCTCTCAGATCTGTAAAGGAAGAAGGAATTTATGACCAAAGGAGAAATAGAGATCATTATTGATCACAAAATAGAAAATTTTGATTACATCAAATTGAAAAGCTTTTGTGCAAACAAAACTAATGCAAACAAGATTAGAAGGGAAGTAACAAATTGGGAAAACATTTTTACAGTTAAAGGTTCTGATAAAGGCCATTTCCAAAATATATAGAGAACTGACTCTAATTTATAAGAAATCAAACCATTCTCCAATTGATAAATGGTCAAAGTATATGAACAGACAATTTTCAGATGATGAAATTAAAACTATTTCCATTCATATGAAAGAGTGTTCCAAATCACTATTGATCAGAGAAATACAAATTAAGACAACTCTGAGATACCACTACACACTTGTCAGATTGGCTAAGATGACAGGAACAAATAATGATGAATGTTGGAGGGGATGTGGGAAAACTGGGACACTGATGCATTGTTGATGGAGTTGTGAAAGAATCCAGTCATTCTGGAGAGCAATTTGGAACTATGCCCAAAAATTTATCAAACTGTGCATACTCTTTGATCCAGCAGTGCTACTACTGGGCTTATATCCCAAAGAAATATTAAGATGAGAAAGGGACCTTTATGTGCCAAAATGCTTGTGGCAGCTCTTTTTGTAGTGGCTAGAAACTGGAAAATGAATGGATATTCATCAATTGGAGAATGATTGGGTAAATTATGGTATATTATTGCTCTGTAAGAAATGACCAGCAGGATGAAGTCAGAAAAGTTTGGAGAGACTCACATGAACTGATGCTGAGTGAAATGAGCAGAACCAGAAGATCACTATACACTTCAACAATACTGTATGAAGATATATTCTGATGGAAGTGCATATCTTCAACATAAAGAAGATCTAATTCACTTCCAGTTGATCAATGATGGACAGAAACAGCTACACCCAGAGAAGGAACACTGGGAATTGAATGTAAACTGTTTGCACTACTGTCTATCTACCCAGGTTACTTATACCTTCGGAATCCAATTCTTAACGAGCAACAAGAAAATTGGATTTACACACATATATTGTATCTAGGTTATACTGTAACACATGTAAAATGTATGGGATTGACTGTCATCTAGGGGAGGGAGTAGAGGGAGGGAGGGGAAAATTTGGAAAATGAATACAAGGGATAATGTTGTAAAAAATTACTCATTTATATATACTGTCAAAAAATTATAATTATAAAATTAATTTTAAAAAAGACATTGTTCTTAAGAAAGAATTCTATCCAGTAAACTCCAAGATATCTTGGGAAGGTTAGATAAAAAAATAAAAATAGAAAAAATTAAGATCATCTGTAGATGAGGGTAGGATATCCTATGTACATAGAGGAAAGAGGGTGTAAGGGGATAAGGAAGTAAGGAAAAGATGGAGAGAGGGAGAAAGGGAGGGAGGGAAAGAAATATAAGCTAATTATGAGCATTTATAAAGAAAAATGTTTGGGGAGAAAGAAATATAGAAAGGGGGAGGAAGTGATAATGAAGCCTCAGCCTCTATTATATACACTAATGCTATGGTTAAACAGTATCAATGTAGTGGAAAAGGATTTATATTTGAAGGGAAAAAAAGACAAGTTTTAATTCCAGAGCTGATGCCAATTTATTAGATTATTTTCAGATAAGTCTTAGCTTCATTTGCAAAATGAAGGGTTTAACTGTTTGTTGTTTAAGGTCCTTTCTAAGATCCTTTAAACCTGTGATCCTATAATTTGCATATCCTCAACTGTAGCAGGAAAGTGGAGAGAGAACAAGAATTTATTTAATATATTATGTGCCAGTTACTGTGCTAAAGTTTTATAAATACTTGCCAATATAATGTTAGACTTATCTTATTTGTTTAAGAATAGAATTATAAGACATTATTTTCAAGATATCTCAGAAAATTGTGCCATGGATGATTTAATTGCATTGTTGGCAGTTTCATTTGGTATTTTCTAATATTTAAAGAACCTATTATATGCTTATAAGGTCCTGAGTAATTAGGTGAGGTTGGCAGAGTAAGGCTGAAGTACTGCTCCCTGAGATAAGGATACTCCATCTTTGCTGAATTCCATTTGGGGTTAGCCCATCATGGCATTCTGCCTCATTGGTGTCTTTCATCTCACCTCCTCCCATTATGTGTTGTTATAGCTATTATTATAACATTTTTCTGATAAATTGTGAGTTCTAGTGGGGGACTTGTCTTCTCCCTTGTTAATTGTTAACTCCTTTACTTGTTAACTGTTTGCTCTCAGATTTCTATTTCATATTTATCATTACTGATGTTTCTTTTACCTCTACATTTTATTCATAATTTTGTCTTTTAAATAAAGGTAACTTTTGGCTAAGAACAACATATGAATCTTTCACATGTGCCTTGCATCTTTTGCCTCATATTATGAACTAGGAATTGCTATTCCAAATTCATCAATACTATTACTACTACTAACTACTACTACTTCTAGGCAAAAATATGAAGATTGAAAAGAGAATTTCAGCTTCTGGATCTTATGCTCTTTGTGAAGGAAAAAAAAGCACAAAATAATATTAAATGGCAATCTACTTTGTGATTACCATTGTCAGATACTATTGGCATTGTGTGAATTATAGATACTTATATCTCATCAATATAAACAATAATTAAATAAAAATAATGTTTGGAAAATATGAATTGATATTGAAAATATTTGCAATATTTATTAATATCTTAAGAATATCAGTAGATTTTGCTCTGTGTATCTAGTGAGAATATAGCTATCTGATATCATTTTAAAATTTGCTGTTTTCTGCGCAAGTCTTATTTTCCAGTAGTAGATAAGACTCTTTTACAGAAGATCAAACAATGTTTGGAAGATGCTTTGGATACTTCAAAGTGATATATAATGCTAGCCATTACAACTGCTTCTACCACTGCCATTACCAGTACTATTATTGCCGCTAGGTGTCTAAGTCATGTCTGACTCTTCATGATCTCATTTGGGATTATCTTGGCAAAGATACTCTGGTGTCTTGCCACTTTCTTTTCCAGTTCTTTTTTACAGATGAGGAACTGAGGCAAAAAAAAAATGTAAAATCACTTGCCTAAAATCTTATAACCAATAAGGATCAAAGGTCAGATTTGAACTCATGAAGATGAATCTTCCTAACTTCAGGCCTGTTCTCTCCACTGCTTTGCAAAGTTGCCCTGCTTAGTGTTTACTTCTAGGTAAGGATATAGAAAAGGAAAAGAGAGCCATGAGAATTTTCACTCTTTTTGAACCAATATTATTTGTAGGAAAAAAAGAAAGCAACAACTACATGATAGTAGATCATTTTATCTACATTGTTCCTCTCTTCATTTTCCTTATTTTCACTATCAGTGAACACATCTTCAGTGATTGAAAATGGTATATGTTAGCCAAAACCCCCCAAAGCTCCCATCATTTACCCTAACCAAATTCATTCTCGTTATAGGATTTGCCATCTAGTTTTTCCTTTCTCATTAATTTCACTGATCCATGTAGCTGTCTTTATGTGATGAAAATTTCTTCCTCATGCATGTTATTGAGAAGATTAAATCTAATATTGTAGGAAAATCTGGAAACATATGAGAAGGGATCATTTTCCCCCCCTCCTTGCCTCCTACTTTCCCTTGCCCCCTACGCCTTTTCTTTTTTGTAAATGTTGTTATTAATATATGCCTCTTCAACAGGGCAAATTTTTAATTATTTGATTCTGTTTCACAGAGAACATTGGGACAATCTCTATTCACTTTATGTTTGCACAAAATAATGGTGCCTTTTTAAGTTACTGGGATGAAATAGAGTACATATTCTCCTATTTTAATATACTAAAGAATTTGACCAAATCAGATCAGAAAAGAATATATGGATTGAGAAAAATACATGTCCTCCCTAAAAATAAAATACTCAAGCATTTAATTATAGCATTATGTTCCCAGATTCTCTGTAATCAATTTGTTTCTTTTAACAAAAGCTTTCATTTTAGACCAACAAAAATGCAGGCACAAAATACTATTAAAGAACACTAGCTTCCTCCTTCATGTTTCCTCCCACGACCTTAATGTCAACCATTTGTTCTATGGGAAATAATTTCAGGAACCCCCCAAAACAAGCTTCTCTGGAACTGTCATCACAAAACATTTAAACTCCATAGCAGCTAATGTATACATTGCAGGAATGCCAGTTGGCAATTGGGGAATAATGATAGCTTCCTGAACCCAATATTAAAGTGAAATATACTAACTTGAAGCATTTTCCATTTTTCTTCTCAGCATTTCTTTTCTGTTTTTGAAAAAAAAGTTCCATGTGAAATGCATTACCATTGTGTATTTGTGTATATGTGTATGTGTGTGTGTATGTGTGTGTTTGAATTTTAGAGAGCTGCAAGTGGGCAGGAATAAGCATTTTTTTTAACTCCATTACAGAATACATTATTCTATGAGTAGCTATTGGGAGGGGTGTGTGAGTAGTCAAAATAAATGTAGGAAAGGATAGAAAAAATAGCATTTTATTCCCTATGATTTTTTTTGCAAATGATATTTTTGAATTCCTAAGGCAGTCTTTCTCTTTTAAAATGACAGGTGCAACAAATCAGTGCCAGAATTCATGCTGATAATTTTAACTGACATTTCTATAACACTTAAAAGTTTGCAAAGCACTTAGCACATATGATTTTACTTAAGCCCCAAAACAATCTTGGGATGATGTTATTCCTAGTGTTTCTGTTTTCATTTATAGATAGCAAACCAAGGCTTAAAGTTTGTGACATCCCTGATTGCAGCATTAGTAAAATGGCAGAAGTGGAATTCT
This sequence comes from Sminthopsis crassicaudata, assembly GCF_048593235.1. Taxonomy (NCBI): domain Eukaryota; kingdom Metazoa; phylum Chordata; class Mammalia; order Dasyuromorphia; family Dasyuridae; genus Sminthopsis; species Sminthopsis crassicaudata. The sequence goes on along the minus strand of NC_133619.1, from coordinate 55,988,862 downwards.
GATTATTGTATGTCCTCTCCCAGGTTTGCCTGCTATATGGTACACTTTATTACCAGTACTATTTAACACTACACATCTTAGCACCTGGCTAGATTTGGTACAATTCTCATGCCAACCTCCCCTCTATCATCCTTAGTGTTACCTCAGTACAAGATAAATAATAATAGTAATTATCTATTTTATTGTGTTTTTTGTTTTCATAAAACCAGCTTCTAGTTCATTAATTGAAATATAAATTATATTTGTGATGACAATTTCAGAGAAGCTTGTTTTGGGGGAAGGGGAGTTCCTGAAATTATTTCCCGTAGAACAAATAGTTGACATTAAGGCCATGGGAGGAAACATGAAGGAGGAAGCTAGTGTTCCTTAATGAATTCAATAATTAATTCAATTCTTTACTTTCAATTTTATTAATCTCTACTTTGATTTCAGGATTTTCAAATTTGGTGTTTACATGGTTATATTTTTTGCGTGTGTTTTTATTTTTGTTACATGCCCAGTTATTGATCTTCTCTCCACCACCTTTCAATGGAAGCAATTAGATATAAATTTTTCCCAAGTATTGCTTGATTGCATTCTATACATTTTGGTAAGTTGTCTCATTGGTCTCATTTTTAAATGAAATTATAAATTGTTTTTAGGATTAGATCATTTAATTTTGAATTATGTTTTAGTCTCTCTCTTTACATAGTCCATTATTGAATGTATTTTTTTTCATTATAACCTGAAAAGGATATATATTTTGCATTTAGTTGTAAGGTTTCTACATCCTAATACATGGTAATTTTTTTGTGTTGGTATCATGCATTCAGTGGGGGAAAAGATATTTTATATACTATTCTCATTCAGTTTTCTTTAAAGACCTATCATCTCTAACTTTTCCAGAATTTTATTTACCTCCTTAACATATATTATGTAATGTTCTATTATCTATTTCGTCCTGTAACTCATTCAACCTCTCCTTCACAAATTTAGATGCTATACCTTTTGGTGCATATGTGTTTAATATCTATATGACTTTATTTTCTATGGTACCTTTTAGCAAGATGTAGTTTCCTTTCTTAACTGTTTTTATAGTATTTTTATTTTGCTTTGTTTGAGATGATGAGTATTACCTTTGCTTTATTTGCTTCAATTGAAGCATAATGAATTCTTCTCCTGCTCTTATCTTTATCTGTGTGCATCTCTGCTTCAAATATGTTTTATAAATAACATATTGTAGGATTCTGGTTTTTAATCCATTCTGCTATCTGCTTCCATTTTATGGGTGAATTAATCCCATTCATATTTATTGTTATGACAACTATGTATTTTCCTCCATGCTCTATTTCTCTTAATCCTCCCTCTCTCTTACTCCCCTTTACCCTTCTCAAACAGGTTTCATTTTTGATCATCATCTTCCCCAATCTTCCTTTTATCAGTCTCCTTGGCCCTTATAGCCTTCCTTTTTTAACTTCCTTAAAATTTCTGAATCAAATTGAGTTTGTGTATTACTTTTAAATAAATTTTTAAGAGGATAAATTTCAAACTTTACCCACCAATCCTCCCACAACCCTTTCTTCTTCTTCTTCATTATAATAGCACTTCCATGCCTCTTTTATGTGGAATAATTTATCCCATTTATTTACTACCACCCCTGTTGGAGAAAAAAAATTATCTTCTTATCTTTTTATTTTATTTTATTTTTGGGGGAAGGATGTATTGTCTTACATTAAATATTCATTTTTTCCTTGAGATTTTATTCAATTTTTCTGGTTAGTTGATTTTTTATTTTAATCCTAACTCATTGTCCTTATGGTTTGTCATTATTGGAAGCTGACAAATCCTTTATAATCCAGACTGTAGCTCCACAATACTTAAATTGTTCTTTTTGGGCTGACTGCAAAATATTTTCCTTGATTTGTGAGCTCTGGAATTTGTCTATAATCTGGAGAATTTTCATTTTCATTTTTGTATCAGTTTCAGATGAGTGACAATTGAATTCTTTCAATTCTCATTTTGTCCTCTTATTTTAAGATAACAGGATAATTTTGATAATTTCTTGAAAGATGTCCAGGGATTTTTTGGTTTTTTTTTTTTTTTTTTTTTTTTTTAATCCTGGCTTTCAGATGGTCCAATAATATCCAAAAATATTAGATCTATTTTCTAGGTCAATTGCTTGGTTTTCTATGAGAAATTCTACATTTTCTTTAAAAAAAAAAAAAAAAAAAAAACTTCTTAGATTTTGTTTTTTTCATGTCTTGATGTCTCATAGTCATTTCCTCTTGTCAATTCTAACTTTTAGGGAATTATTTTTCTTTTCAGTGAGTTTATTTACTTTTTCATTTAGCCAAAGCTATTTTTGTAGGGAGCTATTTTCCTCAGCAGATTTTTGTACAGCATTTTCCATGATATTGATATTTACTTTTTTCATAATTCTTTTGCATTATTCTCATTTCTTTCCCCATTTTTTCTTTTAATTTACTTTTTAAAATACATTTTGTGTTTGACCAAATCATGAGGCTTCATATGTAACTATTTTCACACAATTATCGTAAGTTTAGCTCTTGATTCTGTCACCATAGAAATTTTCTTTAGTCAAGTTATTTTTTGTTTTCAGCTAATTTTTTTTCTATCTTTTTTTATGACTTGTTTTTTTTCTTTGCCTTTTTTTTTTTTTTTTTTTTTTTTTTAGGTGTGGGGATTTCGGGTCCTATCTTGTCCCAAATGTTTTGTTTTGCAAATCAAGATCATTCTGCTGACTTTCCCTAGACTTCAGGGCTTACTTGTTTGCTTCCATTGGAGGTCAGACTTCCTTTCTTGCTTGGAGTGGTGTATAGGATTCTCCATTTTGGCCTCCTAGCTATGGGGGTTTACTCCTGGCCTGTCTTCAAGAATGGGGCTTTCTTATTTGGTTGCTATCTTAATGTCTTTCTGGCATATGCCCCTGAAGGAGACATCTTGTTGCTTATTGGTCCCTTGGGTAGGGCCCTGGTGATTATTGTTATGGAAACAGCTTCTCTCTGCTGGTAGATCCTAGGGATTTTCACTGTTGGCCAGCTCCAGGGCAGAGTTTCACCACTAGTCAGTGAAGGGTTCAAGCTCTGGTTGATAGCTTTTGCTAAGGGTGGGGGTTTTGGGATGGTTCCTTGCTGTGCTGCACAGACTACTAACTTGCCCATGGGGCTACTTTTTCAGGAGGATGAGGTAGATTGTGTCAGGGTTGGGCTCTTACTATGATACTGATCCTGTGAGCTAGTTAGTTGCTGGTGTTCTTGGACCTTGCTTTCCTTCTACCCCAGTGAAACAGACCTTTCTTATATGCTGGAAAGATGCTTCCCTGCTCCTAGATCAGTTCTGAGACAAAGTCATTTGGAGGGCTTTAAAGGATTCCTTTTCCACTCTGCCATTTTGTCTTGTTTTTTTTTTTCCAAAAATAGCAGGCTAAGCCACAGAATGGATCAGTTAGGGGTGTGTGTGTGTGTGTGTGTGTGTGTGTGTGTGTGTGTGTGTGTGATGTGAACTTGTTTTTATAATAGTTCAATAGACAAAGTTTCTTGGTAATTAGTCATTTTATTAATTATACTATAAAATAATTAATAAAAGAGTCACTGGCATTTAATGTCAAAGTCCTACCTTTGAACCTACTCAATATTTATTTGCCCTTGGAAGATTGAGTGTTCCTGAGGGTGGCAATCAACACTTATAGGAATGAATATTATGAGAAATGGAACCATTCTAATGATGGGGTGAGGAGCCATGACCACTTCTAGCCTCTATAATTCTATAACAGAACTTCTTAAACTTTCCCCACCCCTTTTGCCTGAGAAACTTATGTGACTTGAGTATGAGGTATGTAAAATATGTATGAAAAATATATATACAAAATACAAATCAAACATTCATTGATAATAAATCACAGTTTCACAACCCCTATATACATTTATGCAACCACATATGGATTTGCAATTCACATTTTAAGAAGCTTTAATCTAGATAAAAGCTCTACCCTTTTCCCCCTCAGAACACAAGGGGCTTTCCAACTTCAGTGGGGTATGGACAAGATTGAGAAGAAAGTTAATTCAATATCAACAATATCCTACAAAAGTTCACCTACTAGAGAATGAGGAGATAGGAAAGGAAAAACCATGGAACTTCCCCATAATTGGTTATTTAATAATAATTTATTTCGTGGACATATTGTTTACTTCCCTCCATGTACAATTCCACTTCCTCAAGCACTCAATCTTATTTTCCATTATTCCCTAGCATACATAGCATATCCCAGTCAGACCAGAATCCTGAGAGTATTCTAGCAAAGCACTATGGTACATTGGGATGGGTGATGGATTTAGAGTTAGGGGATCTGAGTTTAGATCCTGTCCTATGTAAGTCACTTGACTTTTCTGGAGATTTCTTTAATAGAGTATGTTAACAGACTCTAAATGGATTGTAAAATGATTATATAAACTACTTTTAGCTCTTTATCTTTGATCTTATGAATTCCAATGTTCTCCCATTCACTTTTGTTCAAGTTTTTGTTTTTATGTTTATCCTCTCTTGTTAGTTTGGTACAATGGAAAGATCTTTGAATGAGAAAATATGATTTAGAAAAAAAACATCTCTGTCAAAAACTCTTTGACCATTAGAAAGTCTTTGAAGTCTTTAGAGTAGGGCTTAAACTTTTTCTACTTCTTGATTCCTTTCCACTTTAGCAATTTTTATGTGACCCCAGATATAAATACATAAAATAACTATGCATATCACACATTTACTGATGATTAATCATAAGTTTTCAACCCCCACTTAGGAGGTTATATTTTTGGTTAAACCTGAGACTGAGACCACAAATAGTTTTGTAAACCATAGTTTAAGAAGTTGGGTTACAGAAAACACATTGCTCATCTTTAAAAGAGATTTGGATGATTTCTGATTCATTCCAATTCTGTTCCACTTCTGTTCAATCTTTTTCAGTCATGTCTGACTTTCAGTTGCTCCATTTGGAATTTTCTTGACAAAGATACAAGAGTGGTTTGTCATTTCCTTTGCCAGATCATTTTGCAGATAAGAAAACTGAAGCAAGTATTTAAATGATTTGTACAGGTTCACACAGCTAATAAGTGTATAAGACCAAATTCAAACTCAGAAAGAAGAGTCTTCCTCAGTACAGGTCCAGGATGCTATCCACTACAACGTGCCCAATTCTAGCAGCCTAGAAGTTATACTCACTCTTTTTCACATTTTGATTTTTCACATTATTTTTTTCAACCTTTCGGTAATCCTCTAGCTTTAGAAGACACTTTCCAACTTTGAGCTAGAGACATCTAGGTGGTTTAGAGGTAGGACATTGAGTCTGAAATCAGGAAGAACTGAATTCAGATATGACCTCAGACATTTACAAACTATGTGACTTATGGAAGTCATTCAACCTTTGTCTTTCTCAATTTCCTTAATAGCACTAAATTCATATATTTTGTGATGATCACATGAGATAATGATAAAGAACTGAAGGGTCTAGCTTATAGAAAATGCTTAATACTTATTTCCTGTCTTATTTGAATTGTCGTATCCTTTTGTTGTCATTTACTACAAAACAGTATCGTCTTTACAAATGAACTTTAAACATGTCACCTGTTTCCAATCTTTGAATAAAAATCAGAGCCAAATCTATAGCAAGTCTTTTAGAAGAGAATAAACAATAGAAAATTATCCAGAAAATTTCACTTGACCTATAGCCAAGTTTACTGAAGGTTCTAGATTTGTTGTTATGAAAACAACTCTGGGAGAACAAGATGGAAAAATGAAACCTAAGGTGTTTTTAGAAAATTAAAAAAATCCAAGAAGAAACTGAGCTGGTTTCTCTAGAATTGTGGCGTGATCACAGTTGAACCTCATCTCCTTTTTTATCATTGTGTTAAATTAGACATTTCTCTCCTATAGTAAAATCAGAAATAATAAAAAGGATTTTTAGCCCCTGTTGGTGCCTTAGCTTCAACTTCCCACTGACCAAGAGATTTGAGAGCAAAATTTAATACTGTCAACAGAATCTATAAAGTGTACATTTTTGAAATTTTACTTTCCTTTCTCTAAAATGGATGCCCTTGATTTCTTCCATCCACTCATCCATCCATTTCATTCTAATGTTGAAAGGCAAAGAAGAGAGAGCTATCATTTAAAGAAGCTAACGCATTTGCTTGAAAGATGAAATGGCAAAGAGATTGTTTTCTTAGCCCTAGGATTAGTTTGAACAGTTCTTCACTGCCCAGCCTCTGACCACAAAGGTGTCATATCTGTAGGCCATGCATCCTCTGTGAAGTGTTGCTTAGCTGCCCTGATCGCTTTTGTTTGTGTCAACTGGAATTAGAATCACCCCTGAGGATGCTTGGTGACAATCTGGAGAAATGGCTGTATTGTGAAGGTTTGGGACAGGATCACCTTGTGTTCCTTTGATGGATTCCTCTTTGTTCCTGGGATGAAATACTGGGAATAATTCTGCTTTCAGTTGATTTTGCTGCAGGCACTGATTTGGTTCTTGCCTCTGATAGTGTGTTTCTTTAATCGTAATCCTAGCTTTTTGAAATATGAGTGTCAATAATGAAAAAAAGGCTTGCCAGCTATATCATTCATTTATCACCAGGAGGATGCTTTTAAGAAAGGTCTAAAGGAACTGTGTCTGGGGATTAGTGAAAGCTTCCCAATGTCTGACCTCAATTAGAAAGGCCAGACATGCTTAGAGGGACTTGGAGGGACAGGCTTAGTAATAATGTCTGAAGTGACTTCCTGCAGGTTTGACTTAGGCATCAGTTAACCTGAAGATCTTTTTCTATCATTAGTGATCTCATAAGATCAGTCATACTGTCTACTACGAAGTACCTTTCTTGGTTAAGTCAATCAAAAGGAATATACTGTGATTTAAATCTCCAGCTAATCAAAATCCAACTCTAGGTCTTAAAGGGAAAGAATTCTCTCAAATAGTAGAAGAGGAATGAAAAGTGCAAGTATAATAAGAGCAAAAATAAATAATAAAAAGTTAGGAGAAAAGGAAAGCCAAAAGCCAAAAACAAATGGACACAAAAGGTAAAAAGTCCAAAGGAGTCTAAAGACAGAATATAATTCACTATAATCTAATTCCAAAATAGGAATCTGATCCTTTTAAAGAACCTTATTAGAAAATTATGACTATTTAATAAAACCAACTCTCTGTCTCTGTCTGAATCTCTATATGCATACTTAGAGTTATATATGTAATTTTGTATATATGTAGATGGATCCCTTTACCTCCATAATGCCTTTTTCATTAATCCCATTTTTAATTAAAATTTTCAAGATTCCAGTCATATAATTTTATTGACCCTCATTACAGGAAAGTCCAGGTAATTTTGATTTTTTAATCATTGTACAAAAAACTAAATGTCATTTTCAGACACTATCTACTTAGCCCATTGCTCACTACTCTAATCTACTTTTGAAATTCTTCTTGATGTTCTATCATTCTTTAATCAAGATTAGATAGTACAAGCAACTATGTCTAAGAACAATTGATTGAAAGCTAACTAGAGGAGTGCCTGCATAATATTAACAGGTGTTTTTAATAGCTCATCCTTATTTATTTGAAATCTATTTTAACAGATAATAAAAGTTTCAAAAATTGCTTATAATTCCCATAAATGCTAATACCTATATTGAGACTATGGCTCTGAAAGCTAATTCATTTCCAATCTCCTCTCTTAACTGGCTGATCAATGAAGAATAAAGAATTTGATTGAAAATACATTCCCCCTTTGGGGGAAATGGGAAGCACAATTGTTTCTCAATATTTTGATAACTAATAATGTAGAAATCCATCAATAACTTGGTGACCTAATATTAAAAAGGTTTCAATCCCTTTCAAAATATATGGTTTCATCCACTGTGATAACAACTATTTGCTGTCTGTCTTTGGATAAATGACCCTAAAGTTTTGACAAAAAAAAAATTTCACAGTTGAAAAAGTATTTTCCTATTCTAATTACAAATCCTGTCCCTTACACTCCACAGGTTTTTTCTTTTTTTTCTTTTTTTTTCTTTTGGTTGATCCTCTCCTTTTGCTCTACCCCTTCCTTCAGTAATGAAATGTTTATTTTTCTACCTTGAGTTGTCACAGAGTACTTCTTTGCTTCTTGACTCAATAGGTAATAAAACCAAAGTTATACTCCAGGAATTTAATTCTGTCATTAACATGAGCAGATTCCTTAGCTTGATAATAAATTCCTTTGCTTTGTATTTTTTCTGGCTATTTTTATACAGTCTTTTGAACCCTGGTGACAGGGTATCTATCTAACAATTATATGGTATTTTTAACATAACCTGTTCATTGCACAAATACCCCATATTTCCTAACCTTCCATTTGACATTTATTTTATCATCAGAGTTTTGAGACCTATGAATGAAATCTTCTTCTCTTAAGAAGATATATCAAATTATTTTTTATGTATTAGTAGCTCTCTGTCTAGACTTACATATTAAAATAAATATTTTTTATTATTACATTTCCATATTTTTAAAAATTTAATAGTTGAAAGTTATATTCTAAAATAATGAAGCTGAGAAACATGTTAAGCACTTTTAAAACTCTGGAAGAGTAATAGAAGAGAGAAAAAGTATGGAATAAAATAAAAAGAGAGTAATATTTCAGAGGGAACACTGTGGGAAACAGCAAATAAAAATGTCTAGGTCCTGCTGCATCAGAGCTCATTACTTTGAGTACCTGGTGATGTTGGCCAAGTTGCATAACCTCATTTCTGTCTTCTGCAAAATAAATAGGAATAAATTTATCACTCATATTCTTTCCAGCTTTAAAATTCTTCCTTGTCAGTGGTAATATCCTAGATTGTTCAACCCAAAGACTTCCCTTTGAAGAAAAGAACAGATTAATTTGGCAGACATATAAGGAATATAATCCAACTCGTATGGTTTTGTAGTATTGTATTTTGCAAAAAAAACTGCTTAATGAGTGTAGAGATGCTGAAATGGACTCACAAATTCAAGGAGCTTCCAACATGCTAAGTGATTATGCTTCATTTCTCTTCATTTGATAGACCTCAATTTGTCTAATTCTATATTTCAAGAAATATAAATACAGCAGTACAATCTATAAGTTGGCTTTACATGGTCTATTGGCACAGATTTTTGAAGGTAAATGAATAGAAATATAAAGAATGGAGAGGTCATTCAGCCCTACAGACCATATAATTCCATGTAGGTCCCTAAGAGCAAAGAAGATATGGCAGGGATTCAGAAACTGCTATCCTGTCCAAAATTACAGGAAAGAGAAGCATTGCTTAATATTCTGGAAGGAAAGTACAGATAGGGCATTTATTCAAATATATCAGCAAATCTCAGAGGATGCTTAAGTATGTAAGAGTCATTCTAGATTTTTCTGTTACCCGTTTTTCCTCCTGGTAATGGAATCACAGTGTGGCCATATTTGTAGCAAGACAAAATGCACCCTCTATGCTGATACCATATCTTAGGATTAATGAATTATTATCTCAGAAGACAATCCACTTACTAGTTCTGTCATTTTTAAGACTTTTCTCACAATAGGAGTAAGGTAACACAAAGATTATTATTGTGCTCGATTTAGAGGTTAGAAAATTAAAACTTAGAACATTTAAGTGATTTGTCCAATTTCACACAACATCCAGGACTTCACTCTTTGTACTGTAGGTCATCAAATAGATCCAGAATGAAACTCTATTGATTAAATACTGATTATGGATCAAAAACTAGCTAAATGTTGATAATAAAAATAGAAAAATTAAATAACACCTTCTTTCAAGAAGCACTCAATATGATTGGGGAAAACAAAACATAAGAGTTAAGCTAATATTAAGATGTCCCAGGAGTGCAGTGGAGTGGCTTATGAAATGTCAAGGCCCAGCAAGTCATAGTAGTATATTAATAGGTAGAGTGATACTCCTCAGGGATATAGAGGATATAGAAATAGGGCTATAGCATATAGTAGCAGAGCAAGTGAAAGTGAAAAGATGTAGTGCTATGGATCTTACTAGAACAAGTAAAAGATAACGTTCATCTCTTCCAAGTTATATGCATGAAGCTTGGGCAACCTGGGCCAGAAAAAGGGACAAATAGAGAAGAAGGGGAAAAGGTTTCCCCAGTGTACTATAATATCATTTGATGGGAACTTGGAAGGCATTAGTCTGACCACCTCATTTTATAAATAAAGAAACTGAGTTAATGATTTGCCCAAGGACACAGAGATAAGCAATTGGAGAACCAAAATTTCAATACATCTTGGATTCCAAACTTTCTTTCCAATGGACCTTTCTAGCTCCCATGTCTTTTGACTCCGTCTTGTGTTTATTCCCTTCTCTGAAGAGAAAGTTGTTAATATAGGGATTTGGACCTTGAAAGGATGTTGGTTATTTTTTAAATATATTTTATTTTTCCAAATAGATGTAAAGATGGTTTTCAAATTTCATTTTTATAAATTTTTGTTGCAATATTTTCTCCCTCTCTCCCTTAATCTCCCCAATCCCCAAGAAGGCAATCAATCTGATATATGTTAAATATGTGCAATTTTAAAAACATATGTCCATATTTGTCATATTGTGTAAGAAAAATCAAACCAACAGGGGAAAAACATAAGAAAGAAAACAAACAAAAACTTGAAAATATTATGCTTTAAAGGGAAAGGGGACCTGTATGTGCCAAAATGTTTGTGGCAGCCCTCTTTGTAGTGGCAAGAAACTGGAAAATGAATGGATACCCATCAATTGGAGAATGGTTTGGGTAAATTATGGTATATGAATGTTATGGAATATTATTGTTCTGTAAGAAATGACCAACAGGAGGAATAAAAGAAAGGCTTGGAGAGACTTACATCAACTGATGCTGAGTGAAATGAGTAGAACTAGGAGATCATTATACACTTGAACAACAGTACTATATGAGGATATGTTCTAATGAAAGTGGATATCTTCAACATAGAGAAGAGCTAATCCAATTCCAATTGATCAATGATGGACAGAATCAGCTACACCCAGAAAAGGAACACTGGGAAATGAGTGTAAACTGTTAGCATTTTTTTTTTTTGTTTTTCTCCCCAGGTTATTTTGAATCCAATTCTTCCTTTGCAACAACAACAACAACAACAACAAACAACAACAACAACAACAACAACAACAACAACAAAATTCGGTTCTGCACATATATATTGTACCTAGGATATACTATAACATATTTAATATGTATGGGAATGCCTGCCATCTAAGGGAGGGGGTGGAGTGAAGGAAGGGAAAAATTCGGAACAGAAGGAGTGCAATGGATGATGTTGTAAAAAATTACCTATGCATATTTACTGTCAAAAATGTTATAATTATAAAATTAATAAAAAATTATCAAGTAAAAAAAGAAGAAGATATTATGCTTTAATTCACATTGCATCTTCATTGTGTTGTTTCTGGATGTAATTGGCATTTCCATCCTAAGTCTATTGAAGTTGCCTTGAATCACTGCATTGTTGTAGAGCCAAGAAGAACATTGGTTATATTAATCATCTAACCTTTGATTTTACAAATGAGGACTCCATACCTAAGTGATTTTAAATGACTTGCCTCAGCTCAATTAAAAATGGAAGGGTCAGAATTTGAACTTATAATGTCAAAGTCAGGGTAATTTCTACTACACTCTGATGCTTCTAGTACTCACAAAGTTAAAAGCAAACATGCTTAAATTACATTAGGGAAACTAAACATCATAGTCAATTAAGAGTCATTAAGGTTAAAAAGTGAATCACTGAGATTTCTATAGCTATTAAAATATTGGAGCTGAAAAGACTAATAATGGACCATTTCCTTCCTTATGCTTTCACCTATAAGAAATGTGATTTAGAAGTAAAATGATTTGCTCAGCATCACACAGTGTGGCAAGGTATGAAAGTAGGTCTTTCGACCTTCATGTTCATGATAGCATCTAGAAGAATATTTTTATTTAAGATTATTTAAATGGAGTTCTACCAGAAAGCCAGAGCATATTTTCAATGGTTTCCTGTTCTCTTTTTTGCTGTTTATCTCTTTTTTCTTACTTTTGCTGAAGAAAAATATATTACCTACTAGTAATCCCCTTCTGGTAATGGGCTCCTCTTAAATCTGGAAACATCTTCCAAGCCCTTAGTAACATGTATGCTAATTTGCAATTTTTTTAAATTAAAGCTTTTTGTTTTTCAAAAATTCTGCAATATTAGCACTTGCAAAACCTTCTGTTCCAGTTTCCCCGTCTTCTCTGACCTCTCTCCCCTAGATGTCAAATAGTCCAGCATATATTAAACATGGTAGAAATATATATTAAATCGAATATATGCATATCTATTTATATAATTATCTTTCTGTATAAGAAAAGTCAAATCAAACCAAAAAAAGAAAATGATGAAGAAAATAAATTGCAAGCAAACAACAAAAAGAGTCAAAAGTTTATGCTGTGAACCACACTCAATTCTCACAGACCTCTTTCTGAGTATAGATGGTTCTTTTGATCACAATATCATTGGAACTTGTCCACATCATCTCATTGTTGTAAAGAGCCATGTCCATCAGAATTGTATAATCATTATATAATATTGTTGTAGCTGTGTGCAATGATCTCCTTGTTCTGCTCATTTAACTTAGGATCAGTTCATGCAACTCTCTCCAGGCTTCTCTAAAATCATCCAATTGATCATTTCTTATAGAAAAATAATATTCCATAGCAATCATATACCATAACTTATTCAGCCATTATCCAATTGATGGGCATCTACTCAGTTTCCAATTTCTGGCCACTACACAAAGGGCTGCCACAAACATTTTTGCAGATGTGGGTCCCTTTCCCTCTTTTAAGATCTCTTCAGAATATAAACCCAATAGAAACACTGTTGGATCAAAGAATATGAACAATTTGACGACTTTTTAAGCATAGTTCCAAATTGAAATGTCTCCAGAATATCTGGATACATTCACAATTCTACCAACAATTTTCCCACATCCCCTCCAACATTTATCATTATCTTTTCCTGTCATCTTAGCCAATCTGAGAGGTGTGTAGTGCTATCTCAGAGTTGTCTTAATTTGCATTTCTCTGATCAATAGTGATTTAGAACACCTTTTCATATGCCTAGAAATGGTTTCAGTTTCTTCATCTAAAAATTGTCTGTTCATAGCCTTTGACCATTTATCAATTGGAGAATGGCCTGAATTCTCATAGATTTGAGTCAAGTCCCTATATTTTAGAAATGAGGCCTTTATTAGAACCCTTGAATGTAAAAAAAAGAAATGTTTTCCCAGTTTATTGCTTTTAGAAAATCTTGTCTGCATTAGTTTTGTTTGTGTAAAACCTTTTTAACTTAATATAATCAAAATTATCTATTTTGTCATCAATAATGATCTCTAGTTCTTCTTTGGTCACAAATTTCTTCTTCTGCCACAGATTTGAGAGGTAAACTATCCTATTTATTCTAATTTGTTTATGATATCTTTCTTTATGTCTAGATCATGAACCCATTTCAACCTTATCTTAGTATGCGGTGTCAGGTGTGAGTCATGCATGACCCATTCTTGAAATATTTAAGGATTTAGAAGGAGAAATCAGAGGTAAATGCAAATACAAAAGTGGAAGGAAACAGGAAATCATTGAATAAGACCAAAAGGTAGGGCACAAGTGGAGTGTGTATAAAGGGGATACACTGATTAGTGATCCTAGTGGACCACATCCTCTTAAATATATGTGCATTCTTCCATTTGTTCTATTTTGTCTTTCAGCAGTTTTTCCCACATTGTAATTATCCTTGCTTATGTGTGTTTGGCTCCCTTATTCAGGGTAAACTCCTGGAGAGAATGAACTATATCGTGTAGGTGTATGAAAAATTGCATGTATAAATGGATAAATATAATACTTTTAATCTTGTTGGAGAGCATAGGTTTGTGCAATATGTATAAAAATTCTAGACACATTAATGTTATCTCCCATCACCAAAGACTGAATTGTTTAATAGAGCAGCTTTTTTGTTTGGTAATACTTTGCCAATCCCTAAGAGAAAGAGTTTTCTTATTGGCAATTGTCAGAAGAGCTCATGAGATCAGTTGGTTTACAAGCAATCAGTTGTCAAATTGGTAGCTCCTACTCTCAGATAAATATCAGGGGTTATCTAGTTGATTCCAAAGATTTTGTCTTGACCCATTGTGCTATTGTATGATTATACCAGAAAATGGTTCAAGAACCTAAAGATGGAAGATTGAAGAGCACCCCAACAGGGCATCACAGGGTTCTACAACAAGTGGGGCATAGCCCCTGCTGAGTGATTCCATACCACAAACCAGCCTCAACCCTATTTTTGCTTAAGCTTAGTCTCTCAATCACTTCTCTCCATGTTTTCTTTCTTTAGTCACAAAGCTTTTGCAACTGTTTTCTGTGAACCCAAACTGTTTTGAGAAGAATTATTTTGAGTGAACACTCTGGATTTTACAGGTTTGACTGCTCCTATTCTTGCATTTGTGTGCTATAGAGCTTTTTCTTGGCATCCACTACTAGTCATGGGCATGCTTTTTGTGCACTTATCACAAATGACATTTCTTATCCACAGACAGAAAGGCCTTATTCCTGTCTTAAAACTAGCCCCATCAAACAGCAGCCTTACTTGCATTGTAATGTGGTTCCATTCACTGAGACTGGAAATGCTTGCATTAATTCATTTATGTACATAGTCTGAGGAAAATCCCAAATAAGTTTATTTATCATTCTGCTTCTTTGGGCACATCTTTCTTTCTCTGGAATATTTTGTCAAAGCAAAACAAAACAAAACATTCTCTCATTACTTTCCAGATATGAGTTGGTTAGTGGCAACACTTTTTATCAAAAAAAAAAAAAAAAAAAAAAAAAAGTGAAGCTAAAATAAGACAATCTGAGTTTTGATCTCTTTTGTGAAACTTATTATCTATGCAATTCTGGACAAATCAATTCATGTTTTTCACTTCCTTAATTTCATTTATAAACTGAGAAGCTTGAATTATATGATACTCAGGTCTCTTCCAGTCTTATGGTCAGTCAGTTCAATTTATCACATCTTAATTATTTTAATACTTCTGATTATCATATAATCGACTTCCTTCAATCTCAAAAGTGAAATGCCCCAACTTCTATAACCTCAACAATTAAGTTTTACACTAAATTTTAGTGCTTTGTAGTTGAAAGAGATACAGAAATTACATTTTAAATCCCATTAATATCTGGAATTTATAACATGGAAGAATATCAATGCTATTTTTAAAACATGGTATCTAATCTTTTGCATGGCAAGTAAGAAGGGGGGGGAGTACAATGAGCAGCTCAGGCTAGGGTCTATAGTTCAACAGTGGAATCTGAGCCATTCTGAATGTCTCATTTTTCAAGAAAGTATTGAATTTTACATTTGTAGATAGGTTTCTCACTCTGACCTGAGTACCCTGGGAATATTAACTTAGCAAAGAAGGAAATTGAAATATGGAGCTCAAAGTTCAACAAGCATAAAATCTGGAACGATGAGGCAATCAGTCATTTTATCATTTCCCCAAGGGAAGAAAAAATTCTAAGCTATACAGTCACAAGCTAATTTTTATAGTTTGCATAAAATAAGTTAGAAGGAAGTTTTTAAAGCATATTTAATGTGTATTCATATATGCTATATACATGTACAAGATATCTCTATATGTGTTCAATAAATTGTAGATCATCAAATTATTGTAACTAATTATTTAATATTTTGAGGATTACAAAGTGATTTCCACAAAACAATTCTGAAATAGTTTTTTACATATAATTTTGTGTATGAGTAATAGAAATAAAAGGAATAGTCCAAAGTTCTATAGTTAAAGATATTAGAATCAGGTATTGAGCCAAAGCCACTGTTTCTACTATACCATATTTATATAAAACTCAATATATTAGCAAAAATACTTTTTATTGTAGTAAGTTTATTTTAATATACATTGATTTATGATTTTTTAAATTACTAGCAACAAAAATTAATGCACATTTATAATATACTTATGATTTTTAAGCAGAAGATCCATAACTAATCCAACCCATAAAGTATCATCCACATTCCAATCAGTCATTTTTGATCATCTCTTTTAGTGGAATATTCTACCTTCCAAGACATCCCATTTCATTCTTTTTCTAAATGATGTCATCAGGGGTTTATTTATTCCAAATAAATTTGCAAACTTATTTGCAAATTTATTCCAAATTTAATTACCAGCCTCAGTCTCTCCCTGTATTCTAGTTTTCTGTTACCAGCTACTTAATTAGCATCTTCAACTGGGTGTCTCATTCACCTTAAAACTTATCAGCTTTCTTCCCAACCACCACCCTCCACTTTCTAACGTAAAGTATGTTATGCTATGAAGCTCTGATTTTGGATGTCATTTATTCCAATTATTTCATTATGTACATGCCCAATGAGTATTCTTCTCATCACATAGTTTGTAAATATCTGAAGCAGAATTCAAATTGTGGCTTTCTTATTCCAAATTCAAGGTTCTATTTATTATACCATAATACTTCTCTGATCTGTTTTTCCCTATTTCTGATGATTACTATTTTTCAGTTGCCAGAATTTTCTTAAAATCATCCTCAACTCATCCCTGTCTCTGATCTCTGATATCTAGTTAGTTGCCAAGCCTTCTCAATTCTGTGCTGATAATAGCTCTTTCATCTGTACTACTCAAGGGCCATGCAAGGTCAGACTTCCATCATTTTTTCCTGAGGCTACTAAAATAAACTTCTAATAGTCTTCCAGGTTCAGATTTCTCCCTTCTCCAAATCATTCTCCATATGAGTTTCTCCATATGAGAAAAAAATCCATCCATTTCTCAATCCAGTGGATTATCTATTAGCTCATAGATAATATACATTTTTCTGTTTACTTTCTATAGAAAAGTAGTTTCATGGAGTTTTACACAACCTGTCTTTATTTCTATTAACCATACAAAATTTTTCATCTACTTCCACCAACATGACTATATTTTTAAATTTTTTAAAAAATTAATTATAGTTTTTATTTACCAGATATATGCATGGGTAATTTTACAGCATTGGCAATTGCCAAACCTTTTGTTCCAATTTTCCCCTTCCTTTTCTCCCCCCAGATGGCAGGTTGACCAGTATATGTTAAATATGTTAAAATATAAATTAAATACAATATATGTATACATGTCCAAACAGTTGTTTTACTGTACAAAAAGAATCGGACTTTGAAATAGTATACAATTAGCCTGTGAAGGAAATCAAAAATGCAGGAAGACAAAAATAGAGGGATTGGGAATTCTATGTAGTGGTTCATAGTCATCTCTCAGAGTTCTTTCTCTGAGTGTAGCTGGTTCAGTTCATTACTTCTCTATTGGAAGTGATTTGGTTCATTTCATTGTTGAAGAGTGCCACGTCCATCAGAATTGATCATCATATAGTATTGTTGTTGAAGTATATAATGATCTCTTGGTCCTGCTCATTTCACTCAGCATCAGTTCCTGTAAGTCTCTCCAGGTCTTTCTGAAATCATCCTGCTGGTCATTCTTACAGAACAATAATATTCCATAATATTCATATACCACAATTTATTCAGCCATTCTCCAGTTGATGGATATCCACTTAGTTTCCAATTTCTGGCCACTACAAAAAGGGCTGCATACAGTTCCCTTTCCCTTCTTTAAGATCTCTTTGGGATATAATCCCAGTAGTAACACTGCTGGGTCAAAGGGTATACACAGTTGGATAACTTTTTGAACATAATTCCAAATTGCTCTCCAGAATGGCTGGATGCATTCACAATTCCACCAACAATGAATCAGTGTCCCTGTTTTCCCACATTCCCTCCAACATTGTGCATTATCTTTCCCTGTCATTCTAGCCAATCTGACAGGTATGTAGTGGTATCTCAGAGTTGTCTTAATTTGCATTTCTTTGATTAATAATGAGTTGGAGCATCTTTTCATATGGCTAGAAATAGTTCCAATTTATTCATCTGAGAATTATCTGTTAATATCCTTTGACCATTTATCAATTGGAGAATGGCTTGATTTCTTATAAATTAAAGTCAATTCTCTATATATTTTGGAAATGAGGCCTTTATAGGAATCTTTGACTGTAAAAATGTTTTCCCAGCACCATTATGACTTTTAAAAACTTCTCCTCCATACATAAAAGTCAAATTTCTAGCTTCCTTCAAAGTTCAAATACAATGTAATATCTAAAATAATGTCTGAAACAAAATAGGCACATAATGTGATACTTGTAGCATGAATGTAATAATGAATGAATTGATGTAGGAATGAATCAAAGAACCTTGACATTATTAGGAACAAGATGATGGCACTGATATATCCTCATTAAGATGTATACTTTAAGTTATCCTGGCCATCACTAATTTAGAGAGATTCAATTTTTGCAACTTGGGTGAATCCTGTAAATTATTACCCATTCTATGTACTTAAGAGAAGGTTTTCTACTCATCAATATATTTAAACAGATTTCCTGATAAGTTATTCCTATGGTATCTACATGGGTAAAAGGATTGTTTTCTATGCTTGATTTCCAGTGAGAAGTATAGAAGCTTGATCACTAGCTTGATGTTTTAAAAAAAAATCTACATGTCAAGGGTTTATGTACCACCTCTTTCCCTAAAAAAGATTCTACTTTTGCTTGATTGAGTAGTGCTTGCCAAGTTTTCCAGTAGAGATATAGCTGTAGTTCCTCTCTGGCCGAACTCCTGATGATGAGGTCTTTTGGTTGTATAAAATCATATTAGAAAGAAATGGGTGTGTGGGGGGAGAATGGTCATGATACGCAAATATTTTTACTTTCAAAGTGGACTCATGTACATTAAGGCAACTAAACAGTAGGATTTTTTTTCCTTTTCTGCTCAATCCAAAATACTCAATTAGTTAACTAATGGAAGGAAGTGTTTGACAAAAATGGCTCACTCCATTTAGGTAGCTTTTTGTAAATGTAAATATAGTCATAGTTATGTAGTGACTATAAAATACTTATTGACAAGACAGAATTTATGATCAAGCACTCAGACTACTCTCAAGTTTTCTCACTTAGAACTTAGGAGAAATGATGGTAATATTTTGAAAGCCTAGTTCACGCTTGTGTGCTCTCTCTCTCTCTGTCTCCCTTCTTCCCTTTCTCCTTCTCTCTTTACTCTCTCACCCCCAGCAATTTAGGTGAAAATAGTTGAATTTTGGAATGTGTAATGATCAATTAAACACTCTCTGTATTATGTGAAAGTCTAATTCCTAATCAATATGCTTTCTCAATGTATTTACTATATTTATTTTAGTTTGAACCTCTACATTACTATAGGAATAGTTCATATCTGTATGTACTATGTATGGTGCCCTTTATTCTCAGTATCTATGTGAGACAGTGCAAATTTATAATGTCCTTTTGAAAAATGAAAATGGCAGCTCAGAAATATTAAATGCTCATAGTTACAATGATTAGAATTGGGATTAGAACATAGATCTTCTGACTTTGAATAATAATTTTTTTCATTGCTTAAGTAGTAGAAAATAATATAGGAACAAATAATGCAGAACTGAGAAGTATTAGAAATTATATAGTACAGCATAAAGTGAACAATAAACAAGGAAGATCCTCGAAACTATGTATCAGATGACTTGATTCTATTTTTAATAATAATAGCTTTTTATTTTTGAAATACACACAAAGATAGTTTTCAACATTCGCCTTTGCAAAATCTTGTGTTCCAAAATTTTCTTCTTCTCTTCTTCCCATCTTCTTCCCCTAGAGAGCAAGTAATCCAGTGTATGTTAAACATGTGCAATTCTTCTATACGTATTTCCCCATTTATCATGCTACACAATAAAAATCATGATTTTTCTTTTGTAATAACATTTTATTGATTTTTTTTTATTTATAAAATATATGCAGGGATAATTTTTCAAAATTGACCCTTGAAAAACCTTGTGATCCAATTTTTTCCCTCTTTCTCCCCAACTTCTTCCCTAGATGGCATGTAAACAAATATATGTTAAACATGGTAAAATATATATGTTAAATTCAATATAGACATACATGTTTATACAATTATTTTGCTGCACAAGAAAAAAATCAGATCACAAGTTTAAAAAGTTAGAAAGAAAATAAAAAGCAAGCAAACCATAACAAAAAGAGTGAAAATATTATGTTGTGATCCACCCTCAGTTCCCACAGTCCTCTTTCTGGGTGTAGATGGTTCTCTCCATCACAAGTCTATTGGAATTGGCCTAAATCATCTCATTGTTAAAAAGACCCATGTCCATCAGAATTGATGATCTCTCTTTTTTAAGGCAATCAGGGTTAAATGACTTGCCCAGGGTCACATAGTTAGTAAATATCTGAGGCCATATTTGAATTCAGAATTGCCTGCCTCTGATATTGCTCCTCTCTCTACTATCTCTATTTTAAAGGGAAATCTATACATTTCCAGAGAAATGTAGGGTATTCTAAAAATCTTGGTGTGTTTAAGCTTCGAAAGCCACTATTTGTAAAGCCGTTTTAGAACGTGCAATGGAAGATAAAGCAAATAACAACAAAGAGAAACTTTCCCTCTACGAAACATCCTGGCTGAGGAGAAAGATAGCTATTCTCACATCCAGAAGACCTGGCTTCAAATCTTGGCCTTAGTCTATAATTACTAATCAAGCTTGAGCCAAGCCGTTTTCTTTCAGTGATCCAAACATCTCTGTTTAACACTTCACATTGCAGAACAAATCAAGTCATGGCAAGTCAATAATACTCACCCATATGCCTTTCTTGGTAAAGTATTTTTTTTTTACTAGTAGTTACTTATATTAATGAAATTATAGGCTCATATCAAAAAAACAAATCAAAATAAAGAGAAATAATTTTAAAAACTCAAATAAAACAAAAGAGAGGAAATTTCCTCTCTTTCATTTAAAATATAGCTAAAGAGGTCATTTTGCATTCAGTTGAGCATCTAGTAGTTTGTCTTGAGTGACTACATGCTGACACTCAAAATTCCTCCTGATATGGAAAAAAATTGGTTTTAAAATATCAATTATTGTTTCCCAAAATATTTTTTCAGTCCTCAAATGGTCCTAAGATATCACCTATGGAACCTATGCATTATAGTTAGGTCCTTCCAAAAGTGCTTGCTTATAACTGCAGAAGTCAACATTTTATATTTGGGCACATCAGTTTGTTCCTGGTACCCCTTTCTCACTTCCCTTGGGAACTTTTCACAATCTCAGATAGTCCTATACAAACTCCAGTGCCAGTAGATAAGCAAACACAGCTTTCCTCTTACCATTCACAAATTAGGTGGCTTCAAGGTTGATTTGGGAGTTATTTTTAGATCCTGTTCTTTTTGTGAGATTATTTGACAAGCATTACTTTCTTAAGGTTACAATAGTAAAGTGACTTCAGGAAGTGAAAAGATTTTATTTATATATGATAATATGTATGTTTTCCTCCTAAATTTACTTTTTAAAGGCCAGGGTCTCCATAGACTCCCTTCCCCAAATTCTTGCACAAATATGATGTGACAGATGTGAACATTGTATTCCTTTAAGGCATCATCAGTACAGATCACTCTATAGGAATTCCTTAGTAAAGGATCCACTTTTTCAATATTTTACAGTATATCCATAAATAATAATAAACAGATTAGTTTAAATAAGTAAATACATAGGTTTTACAAAATATCTATAAAATAAAATTCCAAGTCTGAGAAAAGAGAAATCTGAAAAAGAAAGCAGGAAGAAAAGACATTTGAATTTAATTCCTTATGGTTCTCTCTGTGCCTGTATCTATATCTCTCTCTGTCTCTGTCTCTGTCTCTGTGGATGTGGGTATATATTTAAATATTGTGTAGACATTTATATAGAGCAGCTAGAATCATCTTTTCAGAACAAATCTGGACTCCACTTACTAGCTGTGTAACCCTGAGCAAGCCACTTAAACCTGTTTGCCTCAATGTCCTCATCTGTAAAATGAGCTGAAGAAGGAACTGGAAAACCACTCTGGTATTTTTATCAACAAAACATGAAATGGGATTTTGAAGATTTGGATACAAACAAAAAGCAATTGTAAATACATTTATATATCACTTGCCATAAATTAATTTTCAGAGACTCTATTCTATATCTCCTCTATAAATGAGGTGTCATAGATTAGTACCTAAAATAAATAAGTTAAATAAATTGCCTGTGCTATCACAGTTAGTAAAAGTTGAAGATTTAATATGCTTTATTCTTGGAATCACACTGTTTCATTAGGAAGATCATTGTTTGAGTGGAGAATGGGGATTTTCTGCAGCTAGATTTTCTCTTTTACATTAGGGAACTCTCTAACTCTATGAACTGCAGAGAATATGCTAACTTTCCTCATCAGAGAAATGGCCTATACCAGTAAGTTCATACTATTTATCTTTCCTCTTAGTATAAAGTAGACCACAGAAAATAAATTAAGTATGTGCTAGGAACTTCTGCGGCTCTTAAAAATGTTATTGTATTGACAAACAGGATTTCATGAACATTCTTCCAGAGTCCCATAACTCTTTCACAGTTAAATCCTGGAATTTTATTTCAGAGTCTTCTTTAATCTCTATCTAACCATACAATCCCAATAGTGAAGCAGGAGGATGCTTTCATGGGCATGAACCTAACTTTCACTAGCACATCTTATGTTATGGATCAATTATGGAGATCTACAATAGGATGATGAACCTCAGTTGTTTTTAGATTTCCTAAGAAATCACTTGCAACAATCTCATTCTAAAAGGCAAAATTTGATAAAGTTAATTTAAAACTCCAGGTCTTTTAAGATCTCGAATGGACCTAAAAACATACAAACACACAAATATCACACGTGAACACATAGACATTCCTTGTTCCTCATTCCTATTTCATTTTACAGATGGAGAAATAGAAATCTAAGAGGTTAAATTATTTGTACAAAGTTCCAACAGTAGTAAACATGATACCTAGGATCCGAACTCATATACTCTAATTCTAAAGCCAGGATATTTTACTATGTGCTACACTGACAATTGAGCTACAATGCTACTGTAACTGTATTTTCTACATTGTCAGTGTTCTGTGTGCACAAATATTTATTTTAACTATGAGTCTCTTCATCCTGGATAACAGTCCAAAACCTGATATGTCTTTTTCTTTATTTACTGTAGAGGGGTATAAGTCTATTGGCTGTCCCATCACTCACAATGTCTGGACTTAACTTGATATTTGATCCTTTAATGAATTATTCTCATGTGTATATGTGTGTGTTTGTATGTATAAGTAAATATTTTGCATTTGAGAGAAAAAGGTAATATTTTGCTGTGCTAATTAGTTTCTATGATTTCTGTAGCATGTTTATGACATGTTCATCATACTAAGTTATCTTCGGAGAGAGCCAGTATTTTTACTCTTTGAAGCTAGAGGCAACAGATATTTTGCAAATAAAATACTAATAAATGTAAAGGGACTCTTTCCCTAGAGGTTAGCTTTATTTTGATGTCATTAAAAGTAAATTAAGCACTTGACAGAACAGGAGTTTGTCAAAAACCATTTCTACCTTTTAATTAAAAAAAAAAAAACTTATCAAATGCTTACAATATTTAAACTACTTTTCTGGTGATGGAAAGACAAAACACAAGCATTTTCTGTCCTCAAGAAATTTTCTTCTACTAGGGTATACATCACATATGCACACAACCCAATAGACACTTAATAAAAAAATAATTTTAAGAGAAAGATGACTAGGGGTCTTCAAGGAGATCAGAAAAGTTCTCAAAGAGGCCTAAATTGTACTACAGGTATCTGTGAGATATAGGCAAGGAGGAGGACATTTAAATTAGAATATATTTTGGTATGTTACTGAGATTCAGATAGATTTCAAGCCCAATTTGAGGACAGCATATTAAGACTCCACTATCAAAAGTATCATAATAGGCCCAGGCTGGAGAAAGGATCTCCTTGGCAATCCTTACAGTCTGATCTTCCCCACTAATAAATGATTTTGTAAAGAAAATAACAATCTTGAAGAAGATATTGAAGTACTTGTGACTGTGAGAAAAATAAAAATATAATGCTAAGCCCTAGAAATAGTGGCTTGTGAAAGGAGAGTTATTGTGAGCACCATTATTCTGGAAGTGGGAAATGTGTCTCTCACTTTTTAGATTTCGCAAGGACTAGCATGACACAATGTAGACATTTTCTTCTTTTTACTTTGCAAGTATTTTTGATGGGAATATATAGGTAGGTCAAGAATCTGTGATTTTGTTGTTAATGGTTGTTTTTTAGTATAAGCATGCAATATACTTTACTATCTGCCTGTAACTTAACAAATATCTTAATAATTTGGCTGTCTCATAATAATTTTGTAGTTTGCCAATATTTATATGTACAATAAATATTAGAGGAAAAATATGAACTCAGAAGTGGAAATTCTAAATCTTTTCTCATTACATCATGATGCTTCCTTACTTAATGAAGTTTTGCCTTTCTACCCCCATCATGATTTGTCAAATCAACTTATTCAAACTCTTGTGAGATTTTTTACCTCTTGTCTTACTGACAGTAGATTTCATTATGTTTTTATCAGATTTCAATTCATAGCTAGGATCCAAAAATGTTTAGTAAACATAGGTAGATTTTCTTACAGAGGAAACAACTTATACACAATTCTCCATGAATTTTTTTTGCTTTATATTATCAACAAAATAATTTTCAAATTAAAGATTCCCTTAATGGAGTCCCTTTAAGTTAAAAAAAAAAAACTTTTAAAACGGAATATGCTTGGTTCAATATATAAAAATGAATCTTGGAAATTCATTATGTTTAGTTGTAACTTCCATTTGTAAAAAAAAGTATAGAATGACATAAAACTGGAAGTACCTTATTCATTTTCTCAAAATAAAATGTAAATAGAGAACTATGCTAAAAATGCCAGCCTCATTGATTTATTTTTAACATTGTCTCTCTTTTGTTATCTGCTGGGTCAGTAATAGTGAGAAGTACTAAAGTTATGCTTTCAATTCATTCTTTCCTTTAAATAGCAAGAAAGATTTCAGAAGGATAGGTTGACAAGCAGCATGCAGAATTTCCAAAATTAACTGTGAAAGACAGATCATCTAGGCGTGTCTGAAAGCAATGCCTAACCTTTGTGCTCAGAGATCTCATTTCTAAAATGTCACATTCTGCTTATTCAGTAGTGCTGTCATTAAGCTATTTTAAGCTTGAAAATTTGTGTTCTGGGGCTGAACTGAAATGATTGCATCTATCTTTGGGTTTATATGTTGGAATTTAAAATTCATTCAAGAACAATAAAATAATTAGTGTAGTTACGGTCTATTAAATACTAAATATTGAGACTTGCAAAGAATTTTTTTATGTTGCAATTTTTAACAGTGGCAATTGGGAATCCAGGGAGAATCAAGTGCATGGATAATATTCTTCCTCTATGCTTGAATCAGGATGAGTATTTGTATTATCACAGATTTTATACAACTGTAGATGGAACACTCCCTCTCATTTCATAAAATAAAAACTGAAAAAAGTTAAACATCTACTAATATTGGTGTTAATATATTTTTGTATAAGTAAAGGAAAATAATTATTTGATAAATTGAGAAATAGAATTCCATATAACTCTTTTTTTAATTTATAATTTTTTTCATAGTATATATGCATGAGTAATTTTTTTATAATATTATCCCTTGTATTCATTTTTCCAAATTATCCCCTCCCTCCCTCTACTCCCTCCCCTTGATGACAGGCAATCCCATACATTTTACATATGTTACAATATAACCTAGATACAATATATGTGTGTAAATACCATTTTCTTGTTGCACATTAAGTATTAGATTCCGAAGGTATAAGTAACCTGAGTAGATAGACAGTAGTGCTAACAATTTACATTCACTTCCCAGTGTTCCTTCTCTGGGTGTAGTTGTTTCTGTCCATCATTGATTAACTGGAAGTAAGTTGGATCTTCTTTATGTTGAAGATATCCACTTCCATCAGAATACATCTTCATACAGTATTGCTGTTGAAGTGTACAGCGATCTTCTGGTTCTGCTCATTTCACTCAGCATCAGTTCATGTAAGTCTTTCCAAGCCTCTCTGTATTCCTCCTGCTGGTCATTTCTTACAGAGCAATAATATTCCATAACCTTCATATACCATAATTTACCCAACCATTCTCCAATTCATGGACATCCATTCAACTTCCAGTTTCTAGCCACTAAGAAAAGAGCTGCCACAAACATTTTGGCACATACAGGTCCCTTTCCTCTTCTCAGTATTTCTTTGGGACATAAGCCCAATAGCAGCAATCTGGATCAAAGGGTATGCACAGTTTGATAACTTTTTGGGCATAGTTCCAAATTGCTCTCCAGAATGGTTGGATTCTTTCACAACTCCACCAGCAATGTATTAGTGTCCCAGTTTTCCCACATCCCCTCCAACATTCATCATTATTTGTTCCTGTCATCTTAGCCAATCTGACAGGTGTGTAGTGGTATCTCAGAGTTGTCTTAATTTGCATTTCTCCCATATAACTCTTTAAGATGGGATGGGAAATCTTGTACCTTCAGAGCAAGGTCCTTGTGTAAAATAAAGTGCCTTAACTTGCAAATGGCTTTATATACTTTATTTCATTTAGGTCTAACAAAAACTCTAAAATAGAAGCAATTATTATAGCCATTTTCAGATTAGTAAACTGAAAAGTTCAGAGAAGTTGAATGACTTTTTCATAGCTGGAAAAGATGGGAAATAAAATTGGAAAAGATATTGGCATTGACTATGAATCCAGATCTTTTGTTCTTTGTTGCACTTTCTTAATTTGGAATTCATAAACATGTTTTGTTCTTAATATTCTGGTCACTAAATTTTGAGTTAGATTTTTAAAAATTTTATTTATGTTATACATTTTATTTATGTGAATATATTATTATTTATGTTATATATTATTGTATAATATATAGTATATAACATATAGTATATAACATAGTATATAGTATATAGTATATAACATGTTATATATTATTATTTTTAGATAGTATCCATCAGTTTTACCAGTTTTCCAGTGAGGTTTATGACCAAGGAAAAGGTTATGAAACACTGATTTCCTTCTGTTTGGTAAGGTAGTTCTTGAAGGCCCACCAGTGTCAGAAGGATTCCACTTTAAAACTGCCTCCCACTTGTTTGTGTGAATTCTCCTAGCTTGTGTCAAAGCTAGCATGCTTTTGAAATAGTAAGTTACATAGATGCTCATTGCTCATTGCATCCTACCTGAAAATAGTAGAGTAAAATTGCCCACTATTACTACACCACCCACAGGTTATAATCAATAAGGATAACCAACCTAATCACATCAGCACATTGAGATGAAGAAATAATAACAAGATGACATTTATTTTCATGAGTGCTAAGCAAATTATTTGTGTCTTAAAACATACTACCAGCCTAATCCACCCTATAGCTTATGGGTTGTCAAAATATGGTCCTCTATCTCTACAGATTTTTTCAAACTTCAGTGAAGTGTTTTCTTGTTGCTCTCAAACAATTTTAGAATTAGCATTGTGACATAGGTGCGAAGGTCTGGTCTAGCTCCTCTTGTCAGGATAAGCAAAAGTCCTTGCCCCACGTTGGGCGCCAATTTGTAGCGAGCTGTCGTCTCCAGAAGCTGCCAGATCACTCTCTGGGAAGAGATATGCTGTGTCTACTCAAATCTTTCAGACATATTCTTCTTCCTGTAGTGAACCGTTGTCTCCAGGCAGTTGCTGTTAACTCTTGTCCTTAGAAGTGACTTCCCTTCCTGCAGAGAGCCCCGTCAAGCCAGATGTAGTGCAGAGTCTTCTTCTATCTCTGGGAGTCCTCTCTTTTATTCTCCCAGAGAATGGGCGTGGGATAATGCAAGGGCTTCTGGGAAGAACCACCTCAGCCAATGAGCCTGCTCCTACCACCAAGCCAACCTGAGTTCTCACCTTGTAATTGTCCAACCTGAATTCTCACCTTGTCACTATCCAGACAACCCGAGTTCTCACCTAGTAATCCCAACACATAGGAATGATGGGTTTTGAATTGGAAAGATGTTTCTTACTCTATTTTTGATTCTTAAAAACTGAAAGTCCCTGGGGAAGTCACAATCTATAGGCTGTACAGTTTAACTAGTTGCTAGAGGTTCCCATACATCTACAGAAGATATCTAAGAAATCCTATGAAAGAGAAGAATTTTAGCATAGACCAATATCAAATACAGACCAATGCAATAACTGATATCAATATAAAGATTTAAACATCCATAGTAATCTTATAGGGATTTCAGATCATTTGGTACATTCTTTCATCATTAATATGGAATAATCTCACCATTTGATGAGATCTTTGTGGCCATTCCTATCAATTGAATCCATATGCTTTTCATGAATTTCTTTCTTGTTTAATCTTTGAAGATTAATTTTTAGATGTTTAGATTAATTTGAAAATTAATTATTAATTTTATTAATTTTATATTAATTATATTTATATATTTATATATATATAATATATATATATATAATAATTATATTAATTTTAATAATAAATAATAATTAAATTTTAAAAATTAATGTATTATTATAGCTTGTCAACAGATTTCAACTAAATATGGAATGTGTTATGGGATTGGGCAATGTTTTGTTTTTGTTTTTTTTAATGGGGGCTAATGTAATGAGATCATCATATCCCTTCCTCTAATAAATGATTTTTCACCATGAGTCCAAATCCATTTTAAAAATAAATAAATAATGATAATACATTTTTTCCTAATATACTCATCTTTTTTAATTGTAGGGCCATCCAAGCCCAGACCCCACAGTGATGAATATTCCAAGAAGATTCCTCCTCCTAAACCTAAGCGAAATCCAAATACCCAGCTAAGCACATCTTTTGATGAAACCTATATTAAAAAGCATGGGCCTACAAAGACTTCGCTGACACGGGACACATCCTTGTCACAGGTGAGCAGTCCTGCTCTTGATGCTGAGGAAGAGGAGCCTGTGTACATTGAAATGGTGGGGAATATTTTAAGAGACTTTAAAAAAGAAGAAGATGACCAAAGTGAGGCAGTTTATGAGGAAATGAAATATCCTATTTTTGATGATGTTGGCCAAGAGTCAAAATGCGAATTTGACCATCACAGCTGCTCTTCTCAGTGTGCTACGCCCACAGTGCCTGACTTAGACTTCGCCAAGTCCTCAGTGCCATGTACTCCAAAGGGTTTGCTTTGTGATATCCCCCCTCCCTTTCCAAACTTGCTGTCTCATAGACCCCCCTTGTTGGTATTCCCACCAGCACCTGTCCAGTGTTCCCCCAATTCTGATGAGTCACCTTTAACTCCGCTTGAGGTCACAAAGCTTCCTGTGTTGGAAAATGTGTCTTACATCAAACAGCAGGCTGGAGCATCTCCATCATCACTGCCATCTCATACCTCTGGTCATTCCAAATCAGAGAAAGACCAGACAACAGCTCATGGACCATCTTCTTCCTCTTCTGTTCATTCTTCATCACCTCCCCATCCTTCCACTTTATATAGAACACCATCTCCACATGGATATCCTAAAAGTCACTCTGCTTCACCTTCTCCTGTTAGTATGGGGAGATCACTTACCCCCTTAAGCCTCAAAAGACCACCACCCTATGAATCTTTGCATTCAGGAAGCATCTCAATAAGCTCTCCATCAGTGCCTCATTCTACAGCCAGAAACACATTACAGGAAGGAGGGAAGATGGTTAATGCCTCTGTCAATACCTATGGGTCATCTCAGAGTGGCTCCCGCTCCAGAACTCCCACAAGTCCTTTAGAAGAGCTCACCAGCCTCTTTACCTCAGGACGAAGCTTGCTGAGGAAGTCCTCCAGTGGAAGAAGATCAAAAGAACCTGCAGAGAGTAAGTTTTCTTTTTGTTCTAGATATAATTGAGTCCACATTTTTTCTTTTAAAAATCAAATCCAATATATACAGATAAAGATAAACCTGATTTTTTACAAATGGTCTAGTTAAGGAAGCATTCTGTAAAAGATATGAGTTCAAATATGACCTCAGAAGTTTACTAGCTTGGTGACCCTGAACAAGTCACTTAGAGACTCCCAAATAATTACAATACATTCTTAATTGCTTTTTATTTCCTGGTTTCAATCAATTCATCTATGTAGCTATTCAATCTAACATAGAGATCACAATTCATAACAGTTGTCCAATTCTTTGTTGAAATAGTACAAATTTTTATAGAAACAACCCTAAAAATTTGAAAGATGATAATGCATACATACTGACTTACGACTGTGAACATGCCATTTACTCTCTCAGTGCTACAGGAAATTAAGATGATAAGTAAAGATTGGGGAGAGCTTTCATTACTGAATGGGCTTTCCTTATATTAATAAATCACAGGCCCATTCCCTATTCCAAACTCACACTAAATCATGTAAGGAAAAATTTTTCTCTTTGTACCAGTTGAAATTTGAGGCATTGATACTTATTTTTCATATGGCACAGGGTGTTCCCTGAGCCAATAAAATCACAAGTTCAGTCTCTTTCCCTATATAGTAAGAAAAACACCAGAAAAAACTAAAAGAAGAAAAAAAAATTCATTGGGAGGTTTATCAGAGCATCAGACCCTGGTCAATTTAGACTCCCTAGCCAACTTGATTAAATTAGAAAAAAATGCTGAGCAGGTAAAAAAAAGACAATGACATAAGGTATTGCCCCTTTCAGAGATTTAATTCTTTAGGGTTTATTTCTACTTCTTAAATTTAGACATTTTACCTACCTCTGTTACATGTCTCTTACATACTGAAATGTCATTTTCAATTAATTTAAACACTTTTAGATTCGACCTTCACATAAATTACATTGCTTTACTCTTATCTTTTTCTACAATGTTCCACAACCCACTTCACTCTGGGAAGCTCATGTAATCTCTTTAGGCTTTACACATTGGAAATACTCTCTGTTCTTTTCCCTTCCTTTATTTGGCTGGTTCTTCTCAAAAGCAATATTTAAAAGAGGAAGCCTAAATCAACCATGTCTTCATTCCTTTCCAGGCTACATTTCTGAGTCTCTCCAAAGGTTTTCTATGATACTTTGTGCCAGATACTGTCAACTCTTCCCAGCCCTCCCCACCACTTTTAACTTCTTTTAGTATGTAATTTTCCCTTCTTCCTTTATTAGAATGTAAGCACTTGATGGGCAGGAATTGTCTTCTCTGTTGCTAATTTTTTTTTTTTTTTTTTTTGCTAAACAATTGGAATTAAGTAATCTGCACAGCTAAGGAGTTTCTGAGGTTAGATTTGAACTCAAGTCCTCCTGACTTTAAAGCCAGTGTTCTATCCATTGTGCCATCTAGCTGCCCCTCTTTTGCTTATCTTTATACTTCCAAGGTACAATTCATAGTAAGCACTTAATAAATGTTAACTGATTTATAAAGTGTCTAAAATTCATAAGGAACCAAAGAAGGAAGTAGAGGAAAGAACATTGACTTTACAATCTGTAACTCTCTGTTTTAGTTGCTTTTGTTAGTAACTATGTATGAGAGCTATGAGGTACAAAGTCTCATTTTCCTCATTTGTAAAAATATGATGTTGGTAAAGACCCTAGATAATCGCCAAGATTTTTGTTCTGTTTTCTTAATTTCCAGGTCCTAAGTGCTAAGAAGAATTCAGCAGCAAAGACTGGTCAGGAAAAAAAAAAAAAAAAAAAAAAAGGCCAGTGATAGATCTAATCCTACTTTACTTCAGCATTTAAAGCAATGATTTAATCCTAAAAGATTACTCACAGTAAATCCAGAAAAAGGTTTCTGTTCAGATAAGATACAAATGAAAATTGCAAAAAATTACAGGACAGAGTTGTAATTCCATTTTAAAAAAGGAGTAAGCACTACAAAATATAATCACAAGAAATCAGGGTGATAAAAAGTATAATTAGGCCAAAAATAAATGGTGCTATGTGATCTATAAGAATACATTGTGTAAAACCAATTTTCAAATGTCTTTTCTAATAATACCATACATTTGCATAATTGGGTGAATTTTTTCCCCTTCTTCATTCATTTGCCTGGCATTGAATTGACACAGTCTAAGTTGTGAGATGTAGCTAAAGAAATTTTCTATGCAAGCCACTTAAAATCTATAAATCTATTTAAAATCTATTATATAGATTTGTATACTCAAAATCATCATTTTGTATCTTTGTCCTATCATCTCTATAATTAAGATGCTATTTTTTTGGAGGAGGAGGGTGTTGTTTGTTTGCTTACCTATGTACTTATGGGGCTGGCCTTTGACAGCCTCAGCTGGCAACTGTGCCCAGTTACTGGAAAATGCATATGTATGGGAAATGTTGAGCTAATGAAATTATTTCAAGAAAAATCCATCTGTCAGATTTTTTTAAGCTTGGCACTTCACTGACTTCTCCCATTGACTACATAAAAGAACTCTCTTTTCTTCTGAAAAGTCAAAGATGAAAAAGTCAGTGCAAATGAATATCCAATTATCAGTTACTTCTGAATTAATGATAACTTTCACTCCTAGGTTATTAAAATTATATTTGAGAGTATTTTTAATCTTCATTTTAGAGATAAAGAAATTTAGGCTATACATAGGTGACTTGTTCATGGTTATAGTATTTTAGGATCACAATAAGGGAGCTGGAAATAGCCTCAAGTTATTTACTACAAACATTTTCTTAGTCTTAGTGTTAGAATTGGAATCCATTTATCTTAATTCAATCCCCTTGTGTTTCCATCATATCAAGCAAAAAAAAAAAAAAAAAAATATATATATATATATATATATATATATATATATCGTCTATGAGATGGAGAAAAGAGGGTGTTTTCTGAAATTGTGAACATCTCCATTTATAACTTGGCATAAGTAGTGTTAGCTTGGAACTAGGATAAATAAAACCTCATATGTCTGTGAAAGAAATACACAACCCATTTACAAATAACTGTAAATTATTTTTTGTTCCCCAAGAGAAAAAAACACTTTTATCCCCCAATACTCACTTCCTACTGGGTTAGCACTCTCATTTTATAAGGGTAGAGATGAGCAAATAAAACACAGGTAATAGCTATACACTCCAGGTTTATCAACCCTGGCAATTCAGAACTAAATGGAAGAAAACTCCTGGCCCCCATTCCCATTTTACTTAAAGAAAATCACATCAAGTGAAAGTGAACTTCCTTAGGAGTTATGATCTTGTGTCTAATCCTGTCACTTTATAGGCTTTTCATACTTTATAATTAAAAAGTTGAAACAATAGGATAAAAGGTAGCTAATTAGTAGTTCTAGATTATAAATCATTTCCTTTGTTTCTTGGGTTTATAAATTCAACCTTAAGATATCTTTCAGTAGAAACCTTACTTTTAAATTATATTTCCAAGGCATTCTGATGTTGTTCTTCCAAATACATGAATATTTATGAATGATTGAAGAGAGTTGCATCTAAAGTTCACATTCTGCCTGATGTTGTATTGTTATTACAGTCAGGCATTCTTTTATTTTTCTTCCTTTTTCTCCTAAAATATCTTGTCAAGAGAAATGAGGGAAAGAGTTGAGTTTGAGGGATCAGAATGGCTTTTTCATGCTGTAATTTTGTTATTAAGTACATTAAATACTAATATTTTCACAGCAAACTTTGCCAGCTCAGGTTACAACAATTGTGCATCTTTTGCTATTTTTCATCATTCCACATACATATATAAACATTATCACATGTTACCAAAGTGCTAGAATTGCAAGATGGATTAGGCTGTGTTTCTGTCAAGTATTAGAATCACAGAATCAGAAATTGAGTCACATGGGCATCAGCTATTTATCAAATCTACTCTGGCTCACCTTACAGACAAGGAAAGTGAGACTAGAAGAAGTTTATTAAATTACTTAGGGTCCCACAATTAGTAATATCTGAGGAAGAGTTCAAAACTAGACCTCCAGACATGATTTAATCAGTATATGGTGTTCTGGTATATAAATGTACTTCATCAATAAAAATCAGCAATCCTGAGACACCAAAAAGTTGTTACTTATTCAGGGTCAAAAATAGAGTTTGAATTATATTCTTCCTGACTTAATGCTTGTTTTTTTAATAATTATATCATACTGCCTCTTCAAAACATCAGAAAATTTGATAGGATATTAAAATATATAATGTTCTTTTTGATGTGTGTGAGGAAATTTACTGTTAAGTCTTCCTGACTCCAGCATCATGCTTAATTTGCTGCACCATGTAGGTGCCTCAAATAATATTCTTTTTAAACTATAGCAAGCATTTTGAGGAAGACAGCCATTTTAGGAAGATTTTTTTTGATTTTTAAAGTTCATGGGATACCTTAGTTGATTGGTCTATGAGATTATCTTGCCTAAATTCAACAATTCAGTTAAAAAAGAAATAGACTTTCTGGGAATAGCCTAATAGAATCACTGAAGGAGACATAATTTTATAAATAATTGATCGACTTTTTTGTGGCCAGCAGCTGTTAGTGTTTGATGCCCATGTAGACATTTACCATCCATTTTAAGATTCTTAGACTGTTTGATCCTTCAGAGTACTTTTTTTTAACAAAAATTAATAATCAATAATTTTCTTCATAAGATTTGTGTTTATGAAATGATGAACATAGTTTATTGTTTTTTATGAAAAATCTTACAGGATTTAGATAACAAATATTTATTTTCTCACCATCCATTCTCAGATAGTTTTCAATTTCATGAGTCTGAACAAGTTACCTAAATCTTTTTATGAGGCTCAAATGAGCAACTTCAGTTTCCTCATCTGTAAAGTGATGCACTATGAATGAATTTAGGAAAATAACTTATTGCTTTTAAATATGATCTTAGACTCACTCTAGCTGTGTGACCCTGTGCACATAACTCTGCTTTCTTCACTTTATTTATAAAAGGAATTGGAAGCATCCAAAAATTGTGTTTAATTGATTTGTATAGTTATAAAGGGAAGAGAAGGATAAAGGGGAGAAAAGAGGAGTATTAAGGAAAATATAAGTAGTTTTGGTAAATAAATGAAATCCTAGTGACCATATGTGCAATAATTATTTGGCCATCATGTAATATAAGAACTCACAATAGTATAATATTTTAAAATTTTTAAAATTTCATTCCATCTATATAGCAAACCTGGAATATAGAATAAACTATTATACTAGAATATACTACATTAGGTATCTCATTTGAGCCTCACAGCAAGATTAGGTGGCTTGTCCAAGGTCATGAAGCTAGAGAATATCTGAGAATGGATTGAACTTCAAGTCTTCTAACTTATCTGGTGCTCTCCCCACATAATTACCTACCTGCACAAATAAGCATGCATGAAGACATAAAGGGATATGCTAGCTGCAGCTGGCTTGAATTACCTGTTTCAATATGAGCATTATCACTGCAGAACTTGGGTATCACTAAAAAAATCTGGGTTTTGTTGATTGTCCAGATATT
Source organism: Sminthopsis crassicaudata (assembly GCF_048593235.1). Lineage (NCBI taxonomy): Eukaryota > Metazoa > Chordata > Mammalia > Dasyuromorphia > Dasyuridae > Sminthopsis > Sminthopsis crassicaudata. The sequence goes on along the minus strand of NC_133619.1, from coordinate 55,953,347 downwards.
TGCATACACTTTTTCCCTGGAGAATCTAGTTGTTAAACATTAACATTAACCAAAATACACCAATTATGCTTTTTAAAGATTGCTTGAGCTCAGTAGAAATGTACTAGAATTCTCTGAGAATTAAGTCATAATCGGACAAAGGGAGACTGGTGCCTGTAGGTTAATAATAATAACAGTCACTGGAATTTATGTAGTTCTTTAAGGTAATTGAGCCCTCACAACAACCCTACATGTATACATGAGTGAATATATGCATGTGTGTACACATAAATATACACACATAAATGTAATTAGCCCCTCTAGTCTTACCCAAGAGATGCTAAAAGGAAGCTGTTTTTTTCTTCTCTAAACTGTGCACTTAAAGGAATTTCCATTTCATTCAAGAGAGATTTATTAAAAGGAAGAAAAAATAAAGATAGCAATAAAACATTTAACTGTGTACCATTTTGTAGTACCTAAATAATCAGCACCTCCAGCATAAATGAATGATTGCTTCCCATTACTTGGAGGTAGAAATATCCATGTGTGTTTTCTTCATGAGAATAATGGAGACCAGCATTTTAAAAAGGAATTTCAGTCTATTTAATGGTGATGCATTATTGAACTCAAATCGTAAATGAACTAAAATGTGACTGAACAAAGCCACTGAGCAATTTTGGAGGAGAAACAACTTCATAAATCTAGGCTTGTTTCTTCAGGTTTGCTGGCATGCCCACACTTTCAGGTAGAATCTTCCTCTGCTATATAGAGGATTTGAAATATTTTCCTCAATTTCTTAGTATTGGAAAAAACACATGTTTTTGTTTTTTTTTTTTTAATTCTTCCCTCCACTTTTATAAGAAAAGACAAAGCCACTGGCATAAATGGAAAAAAATCCCAAGAGGATTCTTCAAATGCTGAAATTCAGCCTGCTTCTTTATTCAAAACAACCTGTTAGTGTTATGATATATTAGAAGCCAGGTTAATTAAATCTCCTATTCTTTATAGAATGACACAAATAAGCAATTGAATCTCTGGTACTTCTCAAGAATACAGAGCAAATTTCAAGTTCAAGGCTTGAAATTCTGGAATAGCTCCCATGCCCTCAGGGCATGCTAGGGTAAATTGAGCCCAGAAGGGCAATAGTCACAGTTCAGGAAGTTGGCATATTCCTATTTCAGGGAAAGAAAAAAATTCACTTTTCTGTATTGTCCTTTTCTGATTAAGATTTATTCCATTGAACAGGCTGTGAATCTTTGGGCTATGGAGGTCCAGGTTTTTCTAGTTTATGAATCATTAGACTATAATTATAAAAAAGAGAGAGAGTATTTTTTGGCAGGAAAGGAGGCCACATAGAAATAAAATCTAGATGGAAATTTGTTATTCCGTCAGAAAAAAGGAAAGTAGCTAAACAATCCTAAACCTTAGCATTTTCATCTATAAAAGGACTGTAATAATACTAATATATGTTTAAATAATTTCCACTTTACAGATCTGCCCCCATTGAAACAGTGTAGTTAAAACTTTTGCAAATTTTTCAGTGCTAAATGAATGTTATATTTTTTTTTACTGTTTTCTTCTTACATTTAGTGTAGTTCAAATAGAAATGTTCCCAATTCAACAAGTCATTACCCTGTTCTTCTATATTTAATACTGGTGAACTACTGTGCAGGGAAAAAAAAAAAAAAGATGGCTTTTTGTAATTTAATTAATAGAGTTGGAATATAAGCTCATCATCTGAAATAAACATGAAAATAACTCCACCAAACTGATTGAATAATTGGAATGATATATACTTCATCCTGTTCCTTTAGGATTTTTATGACTACCATTATATCTTTTTTGAAAGATTTTCATTATTTATAGTTTGAAGATTATGAGTATTCACTATTTTGATATTATTGAAAACAAATTTTTCTAGGTCATTATTTTTCTTGAAAATGGTTGGCAACGGTCCTTTTTTATTATAACATTTTTGTTTTTCTTTTTGTTATGATGGTTTAGTTTCCAGTTGTTGGATTCTCAAAGATATCTTCCAATTTAAATTTTAGTAAGTCAGTCAGTCAGTCAGTATTTATATTGCTATGTTACTGTGTTATAAGTTACTATGTATTAGATCCTGGATATAAAAATTAAAAAAAAGTCCCTATTTTCCATGAGCTCACAGTCTAATGTGGGAGACAACATCAAACACTAATGTAAAAGAGGATATATATATATATATATATATATAAAAGGTTTATATTATATTTATATATGCACATGCACATATATATGTATATATATATCACATATATACAGTATATATATACACACAAATACATAAATACACTCATACATATATACACATATATACTTAGGCAATGCATATGCACATTATACTTGTATATACACATCTATTTGTGTGTGTCTATAACATATGTATATGTTTATATATGTGTATACACACATTTGTCTGTGTACAGTGTGTGTAGACCCATATCTTTTTATGTGTATATATAAATATATATGCATTTTAATCAGCAGAGATCATGTCCTGAAGACCTAGAGAGAACACTTTTAAGGAAAGGGAGGTTAATTGACAATATAAAAGATTACAGAGATCTAGATTTGGCAATTATTCTTTAAATACAACAATTTAACATAGATTACTTATAATTGGTCAAAGGTAAAATTGCAATGATTATTCATATACATGTACATGCATATACATATATATGTTATACACATATACGTATAAAGAAAGATGTGTTTGATATGTGTATATATGTACCTATGCCTCAGACTTTAATCACAGACACAAAAGTGAATTTACCAGTTCTATACATGGAAGACAGATAAAATTAAAGATCATTTGTTATGATGAATGTTATACTATTGATAACTCTGAATAGAATAGTTTTAGGTGTATAATGAATGGAGAGTAGACTGCAGAAAGTTGACTCACTGCAGATGGTGAGAGGAAAAGACAGTCTTTTTTAGGAGTTTAGTTTCCAAAGGGAGAAGAGATATAGATTGGTATTTCCCAAGGAAGGATGGATAGTGTTTTGATGTCTGTTACTCAATTGGTTCTATGAAAAAACCAGCAAAATAGACAAACCCTTAGTAAATCTGATTAAAAAAAAGGAAAGAGGAAAAGCAAATTGTTAGTCTTAAAAATGAAAAGGGAGAACTCGCCACTAATGAAGAGGAGATTAGAACAATAATTAGGAGTTACTTTGCCCAACTTTATGCCAATAATTTCGATAACTTAAATTAAATGGAAGAATACCTTCACAAATATAGCTTGCCCAGATTAAGAGAGGAAGAAGTAAATAGTCTAAATAGTCCCATTTCAGAAAAAGAAATATTAACTCCCTAAGAAAAAATCCCCAGGACCAGATGGATTTACATGTGAATTCTACCAAACATTTAAAGAACAATTAACACCAATGTTATATAAACTATTTGAAAAAAAAAAACAGGGATTGGAGGAGTCCTACCAAATTCCTTTTATGACACAGACATGGTACTGATACCTAAACCAGGTAGGTTGAAAACAGAGAAAGATCTCTGTTACTCTAAGTCACCTGAGAAGGCATTCAATATGTGCTAAAATTTTGAACGCTCTGGGGATGTGTTGCATTTTCTATCATTTCTTTTTTTTTATTTTTATTTTTATTTTATTTTATAATTATAACATTTTTTGACAGTACATATGCATGGGTAATTTTTTACAACATTATCCCTTGCACTTACTTCTATTCAGATTTTTTCTCTTCCTCCCCCAACCCCCTCCCCCAGATGGCAAGCAGTCTTATATATGTTAAATATATTACAGTATATTCTAGATACAATATATGTGTGTAGAACCGAATTTTTTGTTGCACAGGAAGAATTGGATTCAGAAGGTAAAAAGAACAGTTTACATTCATTTCCCAGTGTTCCTTTTCTGGATGTAGCTGGTTCTGTCCATCATTAATCAATTGGAATTGGATTAGCTCTTCTCTATGTTGAAGAAATCCACTTCCATCAGCATACATCCTCGTACAGTATCATTGTTGAAGTGTATAATGATCTTCTGGTTCTGCTCGTTTCACTCAGCATCAGTTGATGTAAGTCTCTCCAAGCCTCTCTGTATTTCTCCTGTTGGTCATTTCTTACAGAACAATAATATTCCATAACATTCATATACCATAGTTTACCCAACCATTCTCCAATTGATGGACATCCATTCATCTTCCAGGTTCTAGCCACGATGAAAAGGGCTGCCACAAACATTTTGGCACATACAGGTCCCTTTCCCTTCTTTAGTAGTTCCTTGGGGTATAAGCCCAGTAGTAGTATGGCTGGGTCAAAGGGTATGCACATTTTGATAACTTTTTGGGCATAATTCCAGATTGCTCTCCAGAATGGTTGGATTTTTTCACAACTCCACCAACAATGCATCAGTGTCCCAGTTTTCCCACAGCCCCTCCAACATTCATCGTTATTTGTTCCTGTCATCTTAGCCAATCTGACAGGTGTGTAATGATACCTCAGAGTTGTCTTAATTTGCATTTCTCTGATCAATAGTGATTTGGAACACTCTTTCATATGAGTGGAAATAGTTTTAATTTCATCATCTGAAAATTGTCTGTTCATAACCTTTGACCATTTATCAATTGGAGAATGGCTTGATTTCTTATAAATTAAAGTCAATTCTCTGTATATTTTGGAGATGAGGCCTTTATCAGAATCTTTAACTGTAAAATTTTTTTCCCAATTTGTTACTTCCCTTCTAATCTTGTTTGCATTAGTTTTGTTTGTGCAGAAACTTTTTAATTTGGTGTAATCAAAATTTTCTATTTTGTGATCAATTATGGTCTCTAGTTCTCCCTTGGACACAAACTCCTCCCTCCTCCACAAGTCTGGGAGGTAAACCATCCCATGTTCCTCCAATTTATTTATAATTTCCTTCTTTATGCCTAAATCTTGGACCCATTTTGATCTAATCTTAGTATGTGGTGTTAAATGTGGGTCCATGCCTAGTTTCTGCCATACTAATTTCCAGTTTTCCCAGCAGTTTTTGTCAAATAATGAATTCATATCCCAAAATATGGGATCTTTGGGTTTGTCAAAGATTATTGCTATTTTTATTCACTATCTTGCCCTGTGAACCTAACCTATGCCACTGATCAACTAGTCTATTTCTTAGCCAATACCAAATGGTTTTGGTGACTGTTGCTTTATAATATAGCTTTAAATCAGGTACACTTAGACCACCTTCCTCTGACTTTTTTTTCATTAGTTCCCTTGCAATTCTAGACCTTTTATTCTTCCATATGAATTTTGTTGTTATTTTTTCTAAGTCATTAAAATAGTTTCTTGGGAGTCTGATTGGTATAGCACTAAATAAATAGATTAGTTTGGGGAGTACTGTCATCTTTATTATATTCGCTCGGCCTATCCAAGAATACTGAATGTCTTTCCAATTATTTAAATCTGACTTTATTTTTGTGGCAAGTGTTTTATAATTTTGCTCATATAATTCCTGACTCTCCTTTGGGAGATATATTCCCAAATATTTTATACTATCGACCATTATTTTGAATGGAATTTCTCTTTGTATCTCTTGCTGTTGGATTGTGTTGGTAATGTATAAAAATCCTGAGGATTTATGTGGATTTATTTTGTATCCTGCAACTTTGCTAAAATTCTGAATTATTTCTAATAGCTTTTTAGCAGAGTCTTTGGGGTTCTCTAAGTATACCATCATGTCATCTGCGAAAAGTGACAATTTGATTTCTTTATTTCCTACTCTAATTCCTTGAATCTCTTTCTCGGCTCTTATTGCCGAGGCTAGAGTTTCCAGTACTATATTGAATAGTAATGGGGATAGTGGGCAACCTTGTTTCACTCCTGATCTTACAGGAAAAGGTTCTAGTTTATCACCATTACATATGATGTTTACTGAAGGTTTTAAATATATGTTCCTTATTATTTTAAGGAATAGTCCATTTATTCCTATACTCTCAAGCGTTTTTAGTAGGAATGGATGTTGGATTTTATCAAATGCCTTTTCTGCATCTATTGAGATGATCATATGGTTTTTATTAATTTGATTATTAATATGGTCAATTATACTAATAGTTTTCCTAATATTAAACCAGCCCTGCATTCCTGGTATAAATCCCACTTGGTCATAGTGTATTATCGTGGGGATGATTTTCTGAAGTCTATTTGCTAATATCTTATTTAAGATTTTAGCATCAATATTCATTAAGGAAATTGGTCTATAGTTTTCTTTCTCAGTTTTCAATCTACCTGGTTTAGGTATCAGTACCATGTCTGTGTCATAACAGGAATTTGGTAGGACTCCTTCAATCCCTATTTTTTCAAATGGTTTACATAGCATTGGAGTTAGTTGTTCTTTAAATGTTTGGTAGAATTCACCTGTAAATCCGTCTGGTCCTGGGGACTTTTTCTTAGGAAGTTGGTTAATAGCTTGGTCTATTTCTTTTTCTGAGATGGCACTATTTAGACTACTTACTTCTTCCTCTGTTAATCTGGGCAAGCTATATTTTTGAAGGTATTCTTCCATTTCATTTAAGTTATCGAATTTATCGGCATAAAGTTGAGCAAAGTAGCTCCTAACTATTGTTCTAATTTCCTCTTCATTAGTAGTGAGTCCACCCTTTTCATTTTCAAGACTATCAATTTGCTTTTTCCCTTTCCTTTTTTTAATCAGGTTTACTAAGGGTTTGTCTATTTTGTTGGTTTTTTCATAAAACCAACTCTTAGTTTTATTAATTAATTCAATAGTTTTTTTACTTTCAATTTTATTAATCTCACCTTTTATTTTTTGAATTTCAAGTTTTGTGTTTGTCTGGGGGTTTTTAATTTGTTCCTTTTCTAGCAATTTTAGTTGTAAGCCCAATTCCCTGGCCCTCTCTTTCTCTATTTTATGCAAGTAGGCCTGTAGAGATATAAAACTTCCCCTTATTACTGCTTTGGCTGTATCCCACACATTTTGGTATGATGTCCCATTATTGTCATTTTCTTGGGTGAAGTTATTAATTATGTCTATGATTTGCTGTTTTACCCAATCATTCTTTAGTATAAGATTATTTAGTTTCCAATTATTTTTGGTCTATTTTCCCCTGGCTTTTTATTAAATGTAATTTTGATTGCATTATGGTCTGAAAAGGATGCATTTACTATTTCTGCCTTACTGCATTTGATTTTGAGATTTTTATGCCCTACTATATGATCAATTTTTGTATAGGTTCCATGAACTGCTGAGAAGAAAGTATATTCTTTTCTGTCTCCATTTAGCTTTCGCCAAAGATCTATCATATCAAACTTTTCTAGTATTCTATTTAACTCTTTGACTTCTTTCTTATTTATTTTGTGGTTTGATTTATCTAATTCTGAGAGTTCAAGGTTGAGATCTCCCGCTATTATAGTTTTGCTATCTATTTCCTCTTGCAGCTCTCTTAATTTCTCTTTTAAGAATTTAGATGCTGCACCACTTGGTGCAGATATGTTTAATATTGATACTGCTTCATTATTGATGCTGCCCTTTAGCAGGATATAATGCCCTTCCTTATCTCTTTTAATTAGATCAATTTTTGTTTTTGCTAGATCTGAGATGAGGATGGCTACTCCTGCTTTTTTGGTTTTGCCTGAGGCATAATAGATTCTGCTCCACCCTTTTACTTTTAGTTTGAATGTCTCACCCTGTTTCAGGTGTGTTTCCTGTAAACAACATATAGTAGGATTCTGACTTTTAATCCAGTCTGCTAACTGCTTCCTCTTTATGAGGCAGTTTGCCCCATTCACATTTATGGTTAGAAGGATTAATTCTATATTGCTTGCCATCCTATTAACCCCTGCTTATGCTTTTCCCCTTTCCTTCCCTTTTACCCTCCTATCCAGTATTAAACTGGTGAACACCACTTGCTTTTCACAGCCTTCCCTTTTTAGGATCCCTCCCCCACCTTAAAGATCCTCCCCTTATTTTACCCCTTTTCCTCGAAATTACTGTATTCCCTTCCCCTTAGCTTACTCCTTCCCTTTCACTTTTCAATGAAGTGGAAGAAGTTTCACCATAAATCAAATACGTCTATTGATACACGCTATGTTCATCTCCCTCCTTTCTTTCTCTCAGATATAATAGGTTACCTTTGCCTCTTCATGAGATGTAGTACCACCACTTTACACTTATTTATGATATAATCTCCTTTCCACCTCTAGTTTCTAAGATAAATTGTACGTATGTTCTTTACATATTTTTTTGACAGAAGTATAGTTCTCAAGATTTCTTTTTACCTTTTTAGAAATCTCTTGAGTTCTGTATTTGAAGATCAAACCTTTTATGTAGGTCTGGTTTTTTCATCAAAAATAGATGGAATTCATTTATGTCCATCTTCTTCCCTGGAAAACGATGCTCATTCTTCCTGGGTAAGTTATTCTTGACTGCATACCAAGTTCCTTAGCCTTTCGGAATATCATGTTCCAGGCCCTGCGTTCTTTTAATGTGGACGCTGCTAGATCCTGGGTTATCCTTATTGTGGATCCTCCATATCTGAATTGCTCTTTTCTAGCAGCTTCCAATATCTTTTCCTTTGTCTGATGGTTCTTGAACTTGGCCACTATATTTCTTGGCGTTTTGATTTTAGGGTCCCTTTCAGTAGGTGATCAATGAATTTTTTCAATGTCTATTTTACCCTCTGTTTCCAGAATGTCTGGGCAGTTCTCTTTGATAATTTCCTCGAAAATGGTGTCCAAGCTCTTTTTTTCCTCCCATTTTTCAGGGAGTCCAATTATTCTCAAATTGTCTCTCCTGGATCTGTTTTTCAGGTCTGTTGTCTTTCTGGTAAGGTACTTGACATTCTTTTCAATTGTTTCATTTCTCTGGTTTTGCTTGACTACCTCTTGGTTTCTCCTTGAGACATTCATTTCTACTTGTTCCAGTCTAATTTTCAATGATGTATTTTCTTCACTCACTTTTTTTATATCTCTTTGTAATTGTCCAATTGAGTTTTTATCTTCTATGGAATTTTTTTCCATTTTATCCATTTTATTTTTTAGAGAGCTGATTTCTTTTTCCAGCTCACTAATCCTGTTTTCCTTGGAGTTGTTTACCTTTTCCAGCTCACTAATCCTGTTTTCCTTGGAGTTGTTTATCTTTTCCAGCTCACTAATCTTGTTTCTCAATGATTTGATTTCTTTATCCACTCTGTCTTTGAATGCATGGGATGACTTCTCCAGGCTCTCTTGCCAAGCTTCCCTTTCCTTTTCCCATTTCTCTTCCAGCTCTCTTGTGAGAGCCTTTTTGATTTCCTCTATGATGTTCTTTTGTATTGAGGAGCAGCTTATATCCCTCCCAGGGGATACATCTGGGGACAGTCTGTTCCTAGTCTCCTCAGTATTTGAAGTCCGCTCCCTCTCCACACAGAAGCTGTCAATGGTTAGAGCCCTTTTGAATTTTTTGTTCATTTTGTCAGAGTAGGAATCAAAGAAAACAACTGACAAGAGAAACAATTGGTCTATTTTGCGGGGGATGGGGCTGGATGGTATTAATGGGCTTCCTCTACAGACTGGGAATAGGGCAGCAGAGAGCCACTAATAGAACAGCAATGACTGTACTGAGTCTGCGCTCTGAGGCTCCGAGAATGCACGGAGTCAGTCCAGGTGGGGGTTGAGGGTGGCCGGGCTCTGAGAGATGCTGGCTTTCTGGGGTTTTAATCTTCACCTCCAGTGTTTACACCCTCTCTGCTGCTCCTGGCTTGCTGCCAAGACGGAGCATCCACACTGGGGCAAAAGCCCTTTCGAAGAAACGGCAGAGATCACACCCCTCCCCCTCAGGTCTTAGCTGTGTGCGCTGCCTGTCTTGCTCTGGCTGCCTGCCCTCAGTCTGCGCCCAGTCTGATTGACCCTCCCCCGAGCAAACACAGACCTTTTCTGGGGACTTTCAAGGATGTCTTCTCTTGGTGATTATTTGTGGATTTCTTTCTGGGTCAAGCTTTAAGTCTGAGGCTTGTCATGAAGTAAGTTCTGAGAGAAAACGAGGAGCTCAAGCAGCTGTCTGCCTCCACGCAGCCATCTTGGCCGGAAGTCTTCTATCATTTCTAAAAACAGAAATTGCAGAGAAAGTAACAATCAACACCAGTTTTCTCTATTAATGAAATCACAGATTCCCAACTAAAATCTCATCTTCTATAGAAAGCCTTTTCTAACTTCTCTAAATTTTAGGTCTCTTCTTAATTATTTCCTATTTTCCTATATATGGCTTGATTGTACATATGCATTTGCTTATTTCTCCCATCAGATTATTTCCCTCTTGAGGACTAGGATTCTCTTTTCCTCATCTTGTGTCCTCAGTATTTAGCACAGTGCATGTACCATGATAGACAATACATAAATGTTATGGATCCACTAAAATATAACTAAATAACTAATATATACATACATGTATATATGGTGTAAATAATAAATGTATAACATTAGTATACTTATGACTTCATATATAATATAATGTACATTATATTATATACTATGTTATATTATTAACTAATACTATTCTGGGATATTCTGAACCCATACATCAACCATCACTAGCTCTAGTTACCATGTCTCACTGACTCACAAAGCACTGAAGATACTCTCATCCACCTCCTAGTGAACCTAATGGTAACATTATTCGATTTTTCTGATTTCTCACAAGATTATGCATGGCTAAGTTACATACAAATCAAATGAAGAGTATTCCTTGGCCAGGGTATGTTTGTCATCAAATATACTTTGCATACATATCTCAGAGTACTGGATCAATTTTTCAACATGATCATTTCCTCCTTCCTCTGAAATTTTTTTCTAGCAGAATTATATCAGTTACACTCTACCATTTCTCCATTTCTATAATTGGCTTTTCTTCCTTTTGATTCTATGTATTGAAACTATTTCTTGAAGTTTAGTCATTCTCTCTTTTATCTACAATTAGTAATTCACTTATACTCATATCTATAACTACCTGTTTGATGACTTATAAACCTTTATCTTTGCCTGACTTGTTTCTGATGACTTCCTAAGCTGGGAATCTTCACTTGTACATCTTATAATCACCTCAAACTCAATATGAATGACTTAAAAAACAAGAACAATAACATTGAAACTACTCCCTATCATTCTTTATCCATTATTAATCAGTGAAATGGGCTCCAAACTTTTGATCTGTCCCATTAGCTTATTTTTACATTAGTTACTTTTGATTTGCCCCGTTAGCTAATAAGAAAGCAAGTCTTATTTGTAGTAAGTCTTTATTCATGCTATTTATTTGTTTGGAAAGAAGTTTCCTTTTCTGTCCTTTCTTTGTTTTCCTTGACTGCTCCAAAATTTAATCACTTTACACCTAGATAGTAGTAAAAACTCTAACTGCCTATCTTTGGCTATAAGTAGAGTATGCATGGGGGAGAAATAAGAGCTGAGGTGTAATATAGTACCTTATATAAAAATATAAATTAAATTATAATTCATAGTTAATGGGATCTCATGCTGGGATCTCATGACTCCAAGTTCAATTCTCTTTCCTTTGAAGTATGTTGCCAAGTATCCTAAGGTATATCATTTTGCAGTCTAATTTCCATTTTAAATATGATAATTCATTAAACATACATACATATATGTTTTATATAATTTTATATAAAATTTATAATTTGTCAAAGTTAAATTGCAATGATTTACAGATTTCTTAAACAAAACTTTTTGTTTAAGCACACACATATAAAACATTATAAATGGAAGATACCTCACCTTTCTCATAAATGGAGATGCTGCCAATGACAAGAAATAGGTGTTGAAATAAAGCATGGTCAATAAGTGGCTCTCTGACTTCCAGGATTTGCCTGTTTTTTCCATAATATTTTTTTCTGGATGATAATTACACAGAACTGCTTTGCATATCATTTTTTTAATACTCTTTCTTCACAGCTAAGTGAAAAGCAGAGCAGGAAGCTGCTCCTTTTAAAAGCTGCCCTGACCTACTTCCATGGAAAATCAATGAAGAACTTGAAAGAGCCTCATAAATAGCCAATTTAAGGAGACAAGTGCATAAGCCATCTTGGTGTTAAGTCAATGTCTCCTAGATTTGAACTTTTTTTTCTCTTTAAAAATTCTTTTCGAACAATAGAAAATGATAAGGAAGAAATTGACCAGGACAAATGATTATGAACCTGGGAGTTGTGCCCTCTTGGGGTTTTGAGTTCTTTGGCCATATGGTTCATTTATTTACTCAATGTGTTTAAATTAGCACAGGCCCAGAGTCCCTGAATCTGGAGAACATTAAGCAAGAAGTAATAGACATTCAATGACACTCTAAAATTAGAGAAAAAATTGAAAATAGAGCCTACCTCACCCGTCCTGTTTACTCCATTCACTCCCATTCTGTGAATATTTATTAAGAATTAACTATGAGAGTTCTTAACCCAGGGCCCTAATAAACTCTAAGTTATCCTTGTTTATATTTCAGCTGTGAGTTACAATTATATATATATATATATATATATATATATATATATGTATATATATATATATATATATACACACACACACACACACATATAGTTTTTTACTAGCTTCTAACAAATTTATCATTTAATATTTTCTTTTTTCTAAATTTTAACATTTTTTCAATTTTTTTTATTTCCAAATTCTCTTCCTTACTCTTTCCCCTCTCCCATTGATAATGCAAGCAATTTGATATAGATTATATATGGATAGTCATGCAAACATTTCCACGTAAATCATTGTGTAAAAGAATGGAGAAAAACTCCAAGAAAAATAAACTAAAGGAAAAATATCTTTGACCTATATTCAGGTTCTACCAATTATTTTTCAGCAAATTGAAATTTAGTATTTTTTTAATGAATATAGGCAACAGAACATAGGAGCTTCAACAAAAATCAGATATTTTCATATCACATGCCTATTGCAAACATTTTGTAATATCATTTATGTTCATTTATACTTTGGAATTACTAGTTATTATCCCCAGTACTGGAATATTAGTTATTAGTTTTCCTATATACTGACTATAATATTGTTTTTTTCATAATTCTATTATTAATTTAATTTCACATAAAAACTCTATTTGAATAGAGATCCATGGATTTCAGTAGGCTGCAAAAGAAGTCCATTATATAATATAAAGCCATGAAAAAACATATATGAAGTGTTTACTAGGTGTTGGTAGACTCTACTAAATGCTGGGAATACAAATACAAACAGAATGAAAGATTGTACTTGCCTTTAAAGAGAAAGCTAAAACAGGAACAGATAGAAAAGGAAGGAAAATTCCAAATAGTGCAATGGAAGTTAGCTCTTCTGTATACATGGCTTAAAATGGAAGTCCAGCCAATCAGAGAAAGGGTTCTCAGTAGTAGAATTCAATGTGAGAGGTTCAAGAATTGTATGGTGGCAGAGACAATCTAGAGCCTCTGGAATGGAGTCTGCAGAGACTCCTTAATAACTAACTGCTCTACCAAGTACAAAGCTTGACTAACTAGTTTATTCTATGCAAAACACAATGATAGATTTGAAGGATACAAGCTGGTATGATGCAGGCCATCTGAACCATGGGTATTTTGACCCTAGACATTGAAAGAAGGCTCATTTGAAATGCAAGCTTAAAGATTTAAACCAGGGGTTCTCAAACTACGGCCCACTGGCCAGATGCGGCCTGCCAGGTTATGGCAAATGGGCTGAGGGGTGGAGACAGAGTGTGATTTTTTGTTTTTACTATAGTCCAGCCCTCCAACAGTCTGAGGAACAGTGAACTGGCCCCCTATTTAAAAAGTTTGAGGATCACTGAAATGCTCTGAATTTTTTTGAAAATCTAATTATGACTTATTTATTTGAAAAAAAAAATCACTTGCAAGTGAAGATATCACCATCCTAATGTCATTGACCCTCTTCAGGAATGAAGGATGCACAACCACAAACTGATTCTTTTATGAAGGGAAATTAGATCATCTTTTGCCTCAATTCTCACCTAGCCTCTAATTGATTAATGTGAGTCCTGGGAAAGACTTTGACTTTTAAAAGTCTCCCATTGCATCTAGGGCCATTGCTAGTTATCTTGACCTTTACCTTTCCACTGACCTCTAGAGAAGAAATTGAGGCTGATGACTTTGCACATTTCTGCTCCACTTACATTCAATTAATTTCCAAGTCAAGACATCACTGTCTTGATGTCAGGCATGGGAAATGGATGGGTAGACTGCATAATGAATAGCATGATATGGAAAGTTCAAGGAAGAACTATTAGTCCCCTTTGGCTGAAGTAGAGAGTGTGGGATATAAACCATATACCCATAATACACATTATTCAACAGTAACTATCCTCTTTGGGGCTTTTAAAGCCTTTAAAATCTTCCATCCTTCAAACTAAATTTTCTTTATGTCTTGGTCAGTTTGGAAATTCATCTATCTCTTTGGTAGTGAAGTTTGAGAGTTTTTAGCCACTGACAAATATATTCTCAGAATTGCATCAATCAAGAAGAACGAAAATTAATTGGCTTTTTTTTCTTCTACATTTTAATATTTTTAGTGTATGACTATTATTCTTTTAAGTAATATTGAAGTGCTCTTCCATCTGCTGAAAAATGATTTGTATCTTAATTAAAGTTGATCACACCTGTGCATATTTTGACTGCCCACACACTTCCTACCTATTTATGAAGAGACTTCTCTTCCTTTCAAAGTTTGAAATTAGGAAACTATGGCATTTTTAATTAAAAGCATAAAAGTGACAACATAGGTGACTATCTCAATTCATCTAAGTAGCACAAAATTTAATGTATAATTACAAGCAACAAAATGGATCTGATTTTAAATTTATATCTTATTCTCCTGACCATCTCTCTCTCTCTCTCTCTCTCTCTCTCTCTCTCTCTCTCTCTCTATATATATATATATATATATATATATATATATATATATATATATATATATATATATATATATATATATATATATGTACATACATATGCATGTTAAGTGAGGGGAAAGTAAAGGTTAGAAAAGGAGAATCAAGTAAAATATGAAGTCACAAAGCACCTGACAAGCCCATGAAAAGAACAGTTTATTTTAAATAATTAAGAATTAATTATATGCTGAGATTTAAAAATAATGACTATAGCACAGAATTTGGCCTCGTGATGATGTTGAGCATGGTGATTGAGATATGGTTTTATTGGTTGAGATATGGAAACTACAACCCAGAAAGACCTTAATCATAGCTGATAAATGTTAGATTTGAGATTGGAATCCATTTACCTTAATTCCAAGGCCAGCACAGTCTCTGCTTTACCAGATCATGAAAACAAGATCTCAGAATGTCAGAAGAGGAAGGGACTTCCATCTGATATCTTTCTATAATAGTTTATTTTGTAATAAATGTATTGAATTATAAATAAGAAAACTGGGCTCAATTTTGTCTTATGTGACTGGGGGAGGAAGAAGAAAATAATTTGTACATAGCATCTGCTATGTGCCAAGACACTTAAAAATACTTTTAAGTTGATCTGATTCCATCCTTTGTTTGTGAGCTCTTCCCCTAATGATAGATAAGATAGGTCCTTTCTTCCATTTCTCTAATTTAATGAATTGAAGAAAGGAATTTGATGGATTTCCCAAAATCTTGTCTTCTCTTTTAACACTTTAATGGAAAAGCACTATATGCCTTTTATGAAATGAGGAATTTCTCAGCTCTTGTCCCCATTCAGGCATTTTGAACTAACCAGTGCTTGAGGTATGGTTACTCTAAATCTATAAATTAATCTATTATCCTGCCAGGGAGAATCTCTAAAGATGTAAGCATACCTTTCACAAATGGGAACAAACTAACATTAAAGGCAATCCTAAAACCCATTAGAGGCAAAAGATTCAGGACAGAACACTTGACAAACCTGTCTGCTTCTCCCCTGATGGAAATGGTACAATATTTCCAAGTCCCTCTCTTCCTCCTTTCATTATGAAGGAATTTCAGTTTTAGAAAGTTTTGGTGCTTTATATTCCCCAGACCACAATACTGTGTAATTCTGATAACTTGGGTTATAAATTATACTCTCTGAGCTCAAGCTTATCGTTCCATGTGTCCCAAGTCAAGGTTCTTCAAAATCCATGACACCTCTATAAATATATGGCAAAAATCAGACACATTCCCAACCAGGTGTTCTAATTCACTGTACCTCATTAAGTTGGCTCCACAGGGAGAAGGGCTGATACTTCTGAGATCCTTATGCTCATGATTCTAGGGAGCAAAGCTATAGTAAATTGAGCAGCTGAAATCTTTTGTTCACATCTCAGATAGAGCCCCTAAATCCTGGACTTATTACTGATTCCTATCAGTTAATAATGAAGCAGAGATTTGGTTTTATATTTTTGTATCTGGAATTCAGTCAGCTTTTAAGACTTTTTTATATTGTTTTTGTTTCTTTTGTGGAGATTTTTCATCTTTGCTACCACATACAACCCTCACTTTTTAAAGTTTTTTTCAGCTTTGAAGATTCATTAGGGATAGGTGACTTTGCTTATGTAATCAAAACCTTCCTTAACCTTACTATTCAAGTGTATGTAGCCAAAAAATAATAATAATCACTACCTAGTACTGAGCCTCTCTGAACATAGAAATGATAGTGTTTCATTCAAGGCTCACAAGCTATCCCTAGACAATATTCCACCTTCCTGAGACTTGACATAAATGTGCTCTACTGGCATTTTCTTCAAGAATTCAGTTTACCTACATATCACAGTGAAAAATTTCTTGGATGACAAATATTTAAAACCTCCTAATATCATAAGATGACCAACCTTTGTGTTGTTTGTATTAATGTCTTATTCATTCCACCATTTTAAAAGGCCATTTAAAAATTCTTCTTACTGTTCTAGGTCATTAGGCTTTTTCAGATGCAAGTGCTTACCAATAATGAATACTATGTGACTTTAAAGTCTACTTTGATTTTATTGTTTACATAATGATTCAGTGTACCACTTTATTTGAGGCAGTTAATCTCAGAGGAACTAGGTAGCATGAGGATAAATGTGAGGGGGGTGGACTTGGAGTCCACCATGATTTTTGATCTCGAGGACTCTCTAAAAGTGCCTCCATTATCCTCAGTGATCCCCAAAGCACCCTTTGAGAAGCACTGCTCTGGCGCATCCCATATCACTTAGCTGACTTATTTTATTGGTTGGCTTAACACAACTAACACAGATGAGCAGAACTTTCTATACATCTCATTGTTGTCATTTAGAATTCCCTACAAGGTTGTGCAAATTTTCCTCTTATAAAATTTGTATAGATCAATTATTTAAGAATTATGTTCACTCTGAGAGATTTTTAGCCATCATTTTCTTCTCTAGTGCATATGTGAGGAGCCTTGAATTGACTCTACCTGGATTAAATAACATAGTTCCATATAGAGAAAGAAAATTACATGGGCAGGGCTTGAAGAATTAGCATGGTAACATAGGGATTGGAGCTTCAATGAACTCTGACCATAAATATTTAATGTGATAAATTATAAGTAGATATTTCTATTTTAATATACTATATTTTTGAATTTTCAAACTACAGACTTTTTAGGTTTAACAATCGGGTAATTGTTTCAGGAAGTTTGAACATCATCTTGTCTTTCTCTTAATGATTATTTTTTCTTTTAAATAAATACTATTACTACTTTTATGGAATAACATAATTTTTAATGTAAGACTTCCAATGGTAAACAGAAATACATATTCATAAGAAATAGACATGGAGAATTATAATATAAAAAGAACAGAATTACTAAGTTTTAGATTTGGAATGTATGTCAATAATACTCCAAAAGACATCCTACTGCAATACATTTCACCAGTTGTCATTTAGCCTCCAATTTGAAGAACTCAACACTCCCAAAGACAATTCTACTTTTATATACATCTTATTATTAAGAAGTTGTTTTTTTCCTTCTCAAAATAAGCCTAAATTCATCTTGGAAATTTCCACCCAAATCTGTTTTCAATTCTATCATCCACATATTTGCTTCCCTGGCTTACTTCAAGTTTTATTTAAAATCCCATCTACACTTCCTGGCTGTGTGACCCGGGCAAGTCACTTAACCCCAGCCTCAGAAAAATAAAAATAAAAATAAAATAAAATAAAATCCCATCTACCTCAAGAAGCATTCCCAACTCTTAATTATAATGTCTTCCCTCTATTATTTCCTAGTTATCATGCATATAGCTTATTTGTAAGTGTACAGACTGCTAGGTGAAGCAGTGAATAAAGTACAAGACTTGCAAACAAGAACTGAGTGTAAATCTAGTCTTAGACACAATGTGTGATTCTAGGTAAATCATTTAACCTTGTTTGCCCCAGTTTTCTCATTTACAAAATAAACTGGAAAAAGTAATGGAAAACTGCTTGATTATTTCAAATGGAGTAGACCACAACTGTAACAGTTAAACAATTAATATATTTGTTTGACAATTGCCTCCCTCATTAAATTGTGAATCCCTTGGGGGGGGGTCAGAGTTTTGCCTCTTTTTTTATCCCTTGGCACTGTGCCTCTTAAATAAAATGCTTAGTCCAAGTTCATTATTGCAATGTCTGAGGATTTCCTCCTTTTTTGGTAAGCTAAGTGACTATGTAAAAAGACATTTCTCACCACTCCCACTATTATTTTCACTGTGAGACATGAGTGCAAGGCTTCTGCTGGCAAGGTCACTGCATGGGGAGGGAAGGGGACAAGTCCAGATGGGATAGCAGTATACTCCATTCCACCATATGCTGGCTTTTCATCTGCACTAATTATTATCACTTAAGGACATATCTCATTGTTGCGTGTAAACAATATGGAAATTGTAAATGTTATGAACACCTTCTAAATCCATATACCTCAGTCAAAGCTGTGGTCCCCAAGCCCTAGTTTGGGCTCTAGTTCTATTTATCTAGACAGAGTCTGGGCACAGCCTTGTGGTAGGCTGCCATCCAAAGAGCAATATATCTAATTTCAGAGACTCATCAACAACAGATTGGTCACCAGGTGATGAATATTTTTGACTACAATAACTCAAAACTAAGATTTAGATTATTATACTTTGCATGGGACAGCTAAATGGTGTAGTGGATAGAATGACAGTTTTGGAGTCAGGAAGACTTTAGGTGAACTAGTTGTAGGAAGCTGGGCAAGTTACTTAACCCCTTTTGCCTTAGTTTACTCATTTGTAAAATGAGTTGGAGAAGGAAATGGAAAATCACTGGTATCTGTGCCAAGAAAATCCCAAATGAGTTTAGGAATAGTCAGATATAACTTAGTAACCACAAATGTATAATAGTCTTCTACTGTCTATGAAACTAGCTTTGTAACTTGAAAGCTCCCTATAAAATCAGTTTTACTTGTTCTTTAGAATTCATTCCAATAAATAAATATGATTTAAAAACAAGGAACTGTGCTAGATACTGAGGAAGAAAAGCACACATTAGTTTCTTATTCAAGCATTTTATAGTGTACATACTAAGATACATACAGAAGCCACACTCTCAATAATCATATAAACTTAAACAAGGAAT
The DNA here is from genome assembly GCF_048593235.1 of Sminthopsis crassicaudata. Classification (NCBI taxonomy): domain Eukaryota; kingdom Metazoa; phylum Chordata; class Mammalia; order Dasyuromorphia; family Dasyuridae; genus Sminthopsis; species Sminthopsis crassicaudata. Next base: position 55,933,792 of record NC_133619.1, on the reverse strand, counting down.
GATTGGCAAGAGGATAATGAGGGCATGTTGCATAGTTCAATTGATCAGCCATAGGGTCAAAATTAATGATAACAGATTGAATGCATTAAAATGAACATTTTTGGTTGCTGAGAAGGGAAAATAGACCTCAATAAAATAAAATCATATGGGAATAGAATGTTGCATATGGAGTCAGCTATGGTTTGTTACTTTGGCTTATTTTTTTTCTTAATTTTACATGGTAGGATTCATTGATGGAATATGGTGAATGGAGGCAAATAAGATGGAGTTTCTAAAGAAAAGGAAATTGATCAATAGCATAGAGGTTTCCAAGGAACACAATGGAACATGAGGGTAAAAAAAAAAAATATGTAATATATGGAGGTTAAGGCTAAAGTGAATAAGAGATAGGAATGGAAAAGGTTTTCTAATACAACACATATCAAATGAGTTAAGGAGAAAAAAACAGAGAACTTGTTTACCCAAACAAATCAATTAATTAGAGTCCTTTCCCTCAGGAATCTGTGTTGGCTGAGTGGAGAGAGAGGGAAATGAAATTATAAAATATTATATATATTCTATAAACACAGGGATTTGGAGTATATAGGTACCTGAAGGGAGTTCTCTTTTGATGACCTTGTCAGAAAATAACTGGGGTCCTAGTTTCCTAGTAAAACAGAACTCACTCTAAAAGCTAAGTGTACAGCTTCATTTCAATATAGTAGAAAGAGAAACAAATTGAAGACAACTTTCAAATGAGCTACGGATCAACAAGAGACAAAAAGTCCTGTACAGGTATTTATGGGTCACTAAACCAATATATGTTGAACTCCACAGGTCTTATTGACTCTCTGATTGGATCTCTACTCAATATTGCATGATTAGATAATATAAATAATTAACATTAGATGGCAAATTGTTGGCTTCCTATGCTCAATAGCCAAACCTAGTATGAACTCTAGGACTCTGGTCTTCTTATCCCAAACATTTATTGCCCCATGTTGAGGCCCTGAAGGATCCTCAGGCATTTCTCCACTTGAGATCTTGCATCTTGAAATTGGAGGTTTCATCCTCTCCAAATCTGTTCTTTAAAAGTTGGTTTAAGGGCATCTTTCCCACTCCTTGATCTGGGGAAAGCATTGTGGATCTTGCACTACTGGATAAATTTTTAGTCATTGCTCTTTTTTTAAGAGTTTGAATAAAATAGAAACACATCCATTGATTGAAGTAGTGGGGCGAAAAAAAGCATTTTGAGCTTTTCTTTATAAGCTGGCTTTCTTTTTCTTCTAGCAACTCTTAATCTTTAACCATGTAAAAGTAAGCCTTCATAATAGAAATGAGTTGGCACCTTCTTTGTTTCCTGTTGTGCTTCTGAGTTCCTGATAAATATCATTCAATAACAATGATTTGGACCACATAATGCAATGCTGGAGATTATAGCCCGATGTAATCTGCTTTTCATTTTTTAGCTTTTATTAGTTTCTCAATAACACTATATTGAAGTACCTCAAAGGAAAGCTAGCTATAAATCAATGAAATCTAGACTGACATCCATGGAATTTGTCTTCTCCCCAGTCTCTTGCAGAAATTAGAAAGATACTAGACTTATGTGAAAGCTCTGAAAAGGTAAATAAGGTTATTGAGAAAAGTTCAGACTAGTTCATTCAAATGGATACATGATATGTGGAGGCATTACTGTATTTACTATTATTACCAAGAAGAGCCATATGTAAATAGACATACATACACATATATATGCATGTATACAGAAATATACATATGCACATGAATATAGACACAATGCATATACCACATATATGCATTAGCATATGTATAATATATGCATTACATATGTGAACATGTATGTGTGTATATATATATGTGTGTGACTCTAAACAAGTCACTTATCCTGTTAATATCTCTATAATACTATTAGTCAATTGTTGATACTTGTCTCTTAATTTCATACATATACATACACATACACATGTATGTGTTTGTATAAGACTTGGAATCAGGCAGACATTTCAAATACTGCTTCTGATACTTGCTATCTATGTGACCCTTAGCAAGTGATTTCATTTATGTAACTTTCATATAGTGCTTTAAAGGTAGGGTGGGTCTTATATCAGTGATATCTCATATCTTTCTACTCTGGGAGATTCTAAACCACCCAAATTATCAATTGATAAGATAGCAGGAGGAAGAGAAGAAGAAAAGATTTGGTCCTATTTTCATCCTATTTAAGAGTAAATAAAATTAATTTGTTAGATTAAGTAGGAATTAAAAGATTCCATGTAGTGTAGATAGATGGAGAGATCTGATTAGAATTAGTTTTGTAGTAAATAGAGCTATGTTGGGAAATCATGACTTTTATTTTTGTAATACTTAAGGTTTAAAAGCAAAAGCAATTACATTTTCTCAAAGCTCCTGGAATTATGAAAATGTTCTTCAGGAATAATTTAAGAGTTTCTGATTCTTGGATGTTAAATATTCTATGCATGGATCAAAATGGGTGACAATTTAGATTACTAGAGTTCTGAAACATTTCAATCCAGGAAAACCAATCAAAAACCAGTCTGCAAAGAACTTATCAGTAAAAAAAAAAAAAAAAAAAAGTTCCTCTAGTCTTTTCTGATCCTTCTGTAGGAATATGCCAGAGAATAAGTGAGTTTGTCCAAGTGAAGAATTCTTAATATGGAATTCCAGAATACCTTCCATCAATTCTTACTGCAAACTCTCAGTGACCAAAGACAATGAATATGTTACTTGATTACACAGATGATAAATGACAGCATAAGAGTCTGAACCAAGATTTGTCTCCAAACTAGTGGCTTTTTAGTCCAACATTCTTCCTGGCATGGAAACTGAGGCTCAGTGTGACTTGAGGTTACAGAAAAAGGAAGAGATAGATCCAGATTTCAAAATAATATTTTTAATTCTAATTTATAGCATTTTTCCTTTTGATTCCTTCCAGATTTTATCACTTGGATATTCTACTGACAATATCTTTTGATTTAATGTAGCAATGTCATTTCTTTATATATAAAAGGAAATAGTTTGTTTTTTAATATTATCTTTAGCAAGCAAGTAAGTAGCAAAGTTATATACCTGGAATGAGAAAAATGACTTCAATCTGAATGCAGACCCTAGGTAAGGCATTTAATACCTCCATTCTTTAGCTTCCTCAACTGAGTATATTTATATTTACTTGGCAGTGTTGTAAGGATCAAATGAGATATTATTTGAAGCTTTGTTTCCTTTGAACTCCAAGGACCTTAATGGCCTATACAGGAAAGGATGGTTACCTGAAATTTCATTTTCCATTCAGTTTAACTTAGCTTTGTATACCCAACACTTTCCCAATCCCCTCAATTTCCTCTTTCCTCTGATGGGTGGGTTGGACAGTGGAGTGTTAAACTCCTCCCAAACATCTCTTTGTAGAGGACTAGATCTGGAATCTCCAGCTTACTCTCCACTTTTCCACCCTCTACCCCCTTGTATTACTCTTTTGTCTATTGTCTTTTCCCATTATATTATAAACTCCTTTAGGGCAGGAACCATCTTTTTTTTTTTCTTCCTTATTCATATCCCAAGCACTTAGTAAATTATCTGAAACATCGATGTTTTCTAAATGTTTTTCTTATTAAATTGAATAGTTGTGTTTTGTAAACTTTAAATCACTATATAAATGCTAGCAATTGTTATCTATGTACAATTAGTATAGCTTAATGAAAAGAGGTACTATGAATAAAGAGACCATGGATTATAGTTTTGGCTCTGACATTAAATAGCTGTACAGCCTAAAATACTTCAGTTTTCTAGGTCTTAGTTTTCTCATATGTAAAATGAAAGAGTTGGACTAAATGACCTCTGAGGTCCCTTCCATCATGAACATTTCATAGCCCCATGAGGTTCATTCATCTTATCAGTGTAATCATTATGTTTCAGTCATCTTTATAATGCTGTCTTTTCTATGCAATTAATCAATTTTGATCACCTTTCATCATTCCATTTTTCAGGGGTTGGAATAAAATGGAGAAATTTTGGTCCTGCTGAATAAAGCAATAGTGATATAGAGGGAAAAAAAATCATAGGAATCACTTGCATCAAGCAATAAGCACAAATGTTGTTCAACTGAACCCCTAGAGCTTTGGTAGTTTTGATGCCCATTGCACTGTGGACAACTAGAACACATCTCCGGTAACTAAGGGATCCTTGTATGAGACCAGGAAATTTCAAGTGGTAGTTGCAGTTACAAATCACAAATATAAACCTCTTACCCAAATCATCAAGCTGTTTTTAGAAGTAATTGACAGATGGTGCAAATGAATCCTTTTGGATGTTTGAAACAGGAGCACCATTTCATGAAATTTCTTTCCATGTATTCAGAATTGTTAGGTTATGTTAACAAATAATAAATGATCCTCTCTCTAAAGCAGCCATTTTCTTCTCTGATCTTTTGATTAATAAGCATTTGCAAGGGTTCCTGATATATGCCTTATATAGGTATAAATTGTGATGTATTTTTAAAGACATGTTAAATGGGAAAGGATCTATTCTGACTGCATTGAATGATAGAAAACATTAGGTACTAGGACTTAAGATTAATGAAGATAGAAGATACATTTATTGGATAAAACTTCCATTTCAGGAAGAAAATAAATCACATGATTAAAAAATTTGTTTGGAAGAACTCTCAACTATTTCCACAATACTCCTTATTTAACAAAGTTCTTGTTACTAATAGAAAAGTTTATTTTATTTTATTTTTTTAAACTCTATGTTTATTCTGCTGATTAAAATTCTGATGTCCTAATCTCACAGATTTTAAATAACTTCTCTAACATTTAGAAAATAATAATGATAATAATGATGATGACAGTGAGTCCTAAACTTCTAACCTTTGGTTGTACAATATTTTGAGTTCTTTTGTTTAGCTTTCTCTATGGATACTTGCCAAACTTCATAGAATACTAATCTTGGGGACATTTAAATTAGGGGGGAAGAGCTACGTTTTTCTGTACTATATTTAAGCCTTATTTTGTTATACTTGAGACCTACGTACAAGCCCTTGGTATCCATGAGAAAACAATTAAATAAAAGCAAAGAAAATATCTAACAGTAGACCAATCTTAAATTTATCATTTTATTCTCATATTTAAGAAATGTCTGAAGTTCTAATTATAATTAAAGAACACATATTGCTTTAAAATTTTTCCTTCTCATTTCTATACCAAATATCCTTTCAGTCTAGAATTTGAGGATGGAGGCAATAATATATTTTTAGAAAAACATATATCATATAAACTAATAAGTGCTAAAATTTATATAACAGTAACAATAATAGTGATGAAAATAATAAACATTGCCCTGAAGATCTATGGAGAACATATAAAATGAGATAGGGAACCATAGTTCTTTGAAACTCAATAAATGATATAGTAAAACTCTGTACTATACTTTCTGGGGCCATAGGCTTTTTGTTTATATTCATGAAAGAGACAATGATTTGTTAACAAACTCACAGGGAGATGGTCAGAATAAAATTTAAGAACTCATGCAAGGGATACAAAATCATAGACTCTTTAAAAAATACTATCTAATCTAATTTCTCTATTACATAGATGAATTACCTGAGATCCAGAGAGATTATGACTTACCAAGGTGATAGTAATAATATAATTTTCACTAAATCACCAAAGGACTTTGGAACCATGCATATGATACTTATATTACTAACAAACCAAAATTAATTCATAAGAAAAATTTCAAGGCAATGTGATTCCTCAGATCTATATCTTTTTTATTGCATAGAGGAGTTAGGCTGAAACACACTTCCTATGCCTCAACAGTATTGGCTACATTTCAAGAAAGAACTGCAATGAATGATTTTCTCCTTAATCCTTTAATTAGCTTACTTAGAGGAACATTCTCCTTTGTCTCCTCGGTGTCCTTTGTCGGACTTTGATACAGCCTAACCGTCATAGGGACCAAGGAACCAGAGTTACTAATCATCCATGACTAGAGAAAACATTGAAAGAGTCCAAGGTATAGACCCATCCCTATACATGTTCCATGGAAACTGCTCTAATCCAACCAATTTTTAAATCATCTTTAAAATAGTTAATTGTCTGCACTACATTCTAAGAGCTTCCAATTTTAATAAGTATCTCAACCCCAAAACAAATTGTAGTTTTAGACATTTAAACCTCAAATATTTAGATCATTTTTGAATACCTATTGACTGGATTGATAGGAGGATAGATAGATAGAATGAACCATTAATAAAATTCCTGACACTGTGTTAAGCCTAATGAAAATATAAGGAAATGAGAAAATCCCTACTCTCAATGACTTTACATTCTAAAGAAAGGAAGTCATCCCCCACCAAAAAAAAAAAAAAAAAAAAAAGGAGGGAGCTAGAAATTGGAGAAGAGTATAACTATTGGGATCAAGGCTGCTGACAAGAAGGTAATGAAACCTGGATAATGATTCTAGCCAAGAGTGAAGAGAACATGATGGAGACACTTATGAGGTAGTGATTGGGCCAGAAATGAATTGGAATGGTACCATGAGACAGTTAAATGGAAGTAGATGGTGAGGAGTTTGAGATAAGGTTGCTGGTGAGGAATTAGAGAACATTTTCATGTTAAGAAAAATATTCTTTTACTCTAAAAGAAAAATTGTAATCATCAAAAAATTAACTCAGCTGATGTGAAATTCAGCCATGTCATTTTCTTACCCAATATTACCCAACTTCCCCTTCATCCTTCATCCCTAAAAAAGCATGATACTAAAATATGATTTTTATTTCAAGAACACTGTATTCTAAGATTATATTTCTAGTGTTTTTTTGATCCTGCTCAGTTTATTTTATGAAAGTAATGCTTTATCATGTAATATGAATTCTGTTTCTCCTGTAGAACCAACAGATGAGTTGAAAATAAGAAGCCACAGTACAGAACCACTACCAAAGCTGGAAAACAAAGAAAGAGGTCATCACAGGGCATCTTCCTCTAGAGAGCCAATAAAAGCTCAGGAATGGGATGGAACACCAGGACCATCAGTAACATCGAGTAGACTGGGAAGATCCTCTGTTAGTCCAACCTTGTTAGCAGGAAACAGCAGTTCAGGTAAAATATATTAACTAATTTGACTTTTCAGAAATGTATTATGGTCTCATGAACTGGTTTCAAAAAATGGTAGGTTCGAGGATCAGTCACAAATTTCTCTGAATTATTTCAAGGAAGACTAGATTTATCCATTCACATTTCTTCATTGTGCCCTCCAGTGGGTGGAGTGAAGAGGAGAAGATAGGATGCAAAATGATAATTCTTTGATTTGAAGGACTCTTTAATCAATGATATCCCTTTCCTCTGCTAATGCAATCTCACAATCATCTCTAGCCTATGTTTCTGAGAGATTACATTATTTGTCCATGCTCATAGAGAATATGTATCAGAGATTCAGATTTTCCTCACTCAAAGACCAGGCCTCTATAACCAATAGTCACACTTCTTTTTACAAAGTTACATTTAGGGCAAAATGAAATCATTGAACTGGCCTATTCAATAAGTTATCTTACTGGATTTCATTATTATTATTTTAAACTATCTAGTGAAGGACCCTAGCATGGATTGTATAGATCCACTGTGGAGTACTTATAGATTACACAGGTGAGTTACAGGGTTCAATTCTATTAATCAGTGAAATATTTTAATGTGACAAATCATCTATTTAAAAGCTTTCAGAGTTGAAATTTGAGCCTGAGTCTACTGGCTCTGGATTCTTTGTTCATTCATTATATCACATTGTTTCCCTTCCACATCTGAGTTCTGCCCAAATCTATATCTATATTTATTTCTATCTATATGTGTAACCTTGCCCAATTATAGTTACTCATTTTAAAATGGATTTGAAATGACATAAGAGATTAAACATAAGCAAAGTATGACTGTTAGGAATAAAAACAGAATGGAGATGAATAAAAGATAGCAAAAGTGTAGCTGTAACCAGCCTCCTGAGATTAACTGAATGTAAAAATTGTGTACTGAATTTGGCTCCACATTTCCTGGCAACTAACATAAAGCTCTTAAATAACTCACAATTAGATTACCCATTCTCAAATTTAAACCTCCAATGCTTTGTCATATCAAAATATTTAATTGATAACTAGAATTGAACATGAATATAAGACACAATATGTATTCTTTGAAGTGATAAAAATAACATACTGGACCCATGTAGAGTTAACAATGAAAATAAACAACACTTAGGCAAAAACACTCCCTGCTGCTTTCAGCTCTCCTCTCCTTTATGCTGACAAAGCTCTGAAGAAATGATCAGTGTTTTAATGTTCTTTTTAAGTGAGATACTCATTTTCATAAGCAATTAACAAGAGTTTATTCGGTGATCCCCTTGGCTGTGATAGAAGGTTGAACAGAATGACTCTTCATTCTGTTGAAAGATGCTTGGGGAAGTACTCATGTAAGCATCTTTTTTTGGCTGACAATGCAACTTGAGACATTGCTGTCTTCAATATTTCAAAAGAGTGGTGCTTTTAATGATAGCCATCTTTCCTTTTGATATCATTGATGGTATCCCTTAGCAGATGGAAAGATGAATTGCTGTGCTATTCCAAAACCCCAAAATTTCAAAGCATATACCTTTTGATAAGCTTTTCCTCCTTGGACAAGCATCCAAGTAGCTTTTACTAGAAACCTTTTCAGTTTAAAATTTATGAGAGCTGTATGTCAGAAACATAGTGTTTGAGAACTTAGGGACTCTGCTACTCAAAACAATGACTGGGAATGGACATCATCTGCAATGGTTATAGCACTAAGATTCAGGAAAAGCTGAGTTCAAATCTAGCCTCAGATACTTATTAGCTGTGTGATCCGGAAGAGTCACCTAACCTGTTTTCCTTAATATATTGAAGAAAAGGCAAACCATTCCATCTTTACCAAGACATCCCAATGGGGAAAAAAATGGTTTGTTATAGTCTATGAGGTCATGAAAAGGTGAACATGATTGATATTACTGAACATCATCCAATTGAATAAGTTGAGTTGTAAAAAACATTATGCATTTGGTAGAAATAAATAGATATCTTAAAGGATTCTGAGTAAAATGGAAAAGGGACTTATTTCTGAGGGATAGGAGAGTATTTTCATTTTATTTTTTCATGAATTAGTTTAAAAATTCAGGTGCCTACTACATGCAAGGAAGGCATTGTGCTAGAGAGTGGAGATGATAAAATATGATAAAAATATGCAATTACAGAAATAGGACAACTGAGTAAAAATAAATCCATGGAACTTCAACTCAGGGAACTTGGGTTGAGGTATCAATTTGATCCATTTGGTAAGTCATCAACTGAAAAGGCAGAAATGGATTATATGATTTTTAAGTTCCTTTAAAGCATAAAATACTCTTATTGTATGTAGATGAAATTGGCTTTAATATAAATTTTCATATATGTAAAAACATGTATACTTCTTTAAGGGATTATAAAAAGATAAAGTGATTAAATACATCACTTTTTAAGAGAAAGTTATAAATGCAAATTACTCTTAAATATTCAAAAATTATATTTTACATCATTATTATTTTGTTTTAAATCATTATTTTTATATTATTTAAACCATTATGTTTTATTTTTAAAAGAAAAAAATTGAATTCCATCATATTAAATTGAATTATAGGAACAGAGTTGGGTTAGATTTTTGTCATTTGTATTTATTTATAGAATGCTCTTTCTAGAGAAATATAATTATATAATTTAATATTTTCAAATAAAAGAAAAATTCCACTGTTGACACAATGTCCCTAAAGTTTTACTTACAGGTTTCTGTAATTATATAGGACATTGCTTTATTAAATTTTTAAAATCATAGCAATGTGAAAACTTCAAGACTATTATGATGGCACATTTAGCCCTAGTTTTCATGTATATTTTGAGAAGGTGTAATCCTAGAGAAACTGAGACAAGACAGAGATTGTTTTTTAATCTTTTAATGTGAAGTTTTAGGCTAGTTCTCCCCACCATGAGAGTTCATATCCAAAATCATTCCAGCCCCAAGGAACTGAGGCAGGGAACTTGTATAGCACTTTCTACAGGTTATCTGATGTAATTCCTTCTTTACTGCCCTGAAAATATTGGAAGAGTGGCATAATTCAAATTAATAGGGCATAAATATTATAATTAATTAGCCAGTCAACAAAAGCACTAAGTCAAATGCATATGTGGATAACAATAGAGAGAATTCTAACTGAAAGATGAATGTTAGATTCACATATAGGGGTATATATTCACACACACACACACACACACACACACACACATATATATTCAGATATAGGGGTATTAACTTTTTTTCAATTTAAGTAAGGCAAAGTCAGATTATGGAAGATCTTGAGATCTAAACAATGTAATATTTAAAGATAATCAAATTATATATATATATGTATATATAAAATATGCACATATATATGCACAAACACATACACACATAAAATTTATGTGTGTGATTCACATGCAGGTATATACATAAATATATATACTCTATATGTATTTTATGATTGTCCAAAATAAGCACATATATGCATATTTAGCAATACTTTCAATTTACTTTTTTGACCCTTTACTTAATGCTTTCATCTCTTGCTTTCCACATCTGCCCCTCAAGATAAAAGCATATCCTTGATGGGTAGTAGAGTTTTAATTTTATCAGCTGCAGTTCTTTTTCAAGTATATTTCCCCTAAATTCTCCCTGGTGATGATCACTCAACTGTCAGTTGACTGTCTTAATATGTTATTGAGTATTTCACAACATTTGGGACTTTAAAAGATATATAGATATATAGATATAGATATAGATATAGATATAGATATAGATATAGATATAGATATAGATATAGATAGATAGATAGATATACTAAGGAAGAAATAGAAAAAATAGAATTACAAATATATTGTCTCAAAGTGGAACAGATTTTCTTCTCCACCACCTAATTTCCTTCCTATGGAAAACAGGCTCAGTTTAAAAGGGGTTGCTATTAATTTTCAGTATAGCCTTTGGATGATTTGCCCCCTTGTGGCAGCATGTGTCAACTCAGTTGCTTGGTCTCCTCTGGTAGTCTGGGTCTGGTAGATTATTACTAGAGGCTGGGTTCTAGATTGGGTTTACCTTCCAGCATACATTGGTATGGATTTCAGTTACTGGATCTTTGCAGACTATTCTAACCTTTTAAATATCAAAAGATTATAGCCTAGTCTTTTCTATCTCCTATACACAATGAACTTGAAAAATATATAAAGCAATTATTTTACTCATTTGTTCTGCTAAAATAAATTTTTCTTTCATTTATAATAGTAATAATACTAACTTGCCATCAGTCATTCAGAGATTTTGGTTTGTTTTGCCTAGCAAGATTGGTGGATTTCTTTAATTCACAGAATCCCAGAATTAGAAGGGAATTCGAAGGGAATTCAACCCACACTTCAAGAATCCTCTCCATAAGAGGAAACACACTACTCAGTGAACGTCCTCACTCCCTCACAACCAATTAGATAAATTAAGTCTCAAAATTAGCTCAGGACTGATAGATACCACAAGGACTGGAAGCACGACTTACCAGCTGAAGAGAATCTGGAGTTTCAACAGGAAAGGTCAGTTCTCAGGTGAGGAATAAGAAAGACCAGCACAGACGGTGGGGTAGGGGCACACTGCGCCCATTGCACTGGGAGGGGCTCTGGGATCAGAGAAGCCACTGAGGTAAAGGAATCTGGCAGAGGCTGTTAGCTCTTCTCTGCTAATTATTTAGCAGTTCAGAAGAGAAAGCCAAAATATTTTAAAACTCAGATTAGATTCCCCCCCCCCCCCACATACCCTGGGGGTGACTCGGCAGACTCGGCACCAGGGGGTGTGGCCTCAGCTACCTCCTGAGAATAGTTAAGAGATTGACAAGTGGGTGGATACGGCCCAAGGCAACACACACTGCCTAGCTTAGCTGGAGGGAGTGGAACTCAGCTCCAGGAAGTCCCAGAGAAGCGGAACCTTTGAACTAGGGACTGCGGTTTCTGGCAGACACTTCCGTTTTGAGCGCAGGGGCTTCTCACGTCACCTGCTGCAGACACCCACTCCCCACCCGGACACATAGGCTGAGCTTTTTGCTGTCTTCACTATTCTACGCCCTCAAAGCACAGCAGTGCTAATCACCTCTGAGGCGCTTCCAGGGAGGGGGTGGGGAACTCTCTCCCAGAGCTCTCTCTTAGCTCAGGCGCAGGGGCCGCTGCATCCATCCGGTCTGGGAGGAAGCTGGTAAAGAAGTAAATAATTTCCTACCCCAGGGACAGACCCCAAAACATTTTTTAAGTATGAGCAAAAAAGCTAGAAAAACTATAGATTCCTTCTATACAGAGAAAGAGCGGGTACCCAACCCCGAGGAAGTTAACAGCAAAGATTCAGAAGATAACAACCTAAAGGGGAACGATTCCTGCCCCCCATCACATAACTCTCTCCTAGAAGAAGCTCTTAAGAAATTGAGGGAGATCGAAGAAAAATGGGGCAAGGAAAGGGAAGTTATGATAGAGAATAACAACGTCCTGAAATTGGAGTTGGAAAAAATAAAGAATTCACAGGAGATGCAGGGAAACAAAATTAGTGAATTAGAAAAGGTTAAAAAAACACAGGAAAGTAGGATTTCTGAATTGGAAAAGATAAAAAAGTCTCAAGAAAATAGAATTTCTGAATTGGAAAAAGAAAATAATTCTCAAAAAAAAAAAAAATTAGGGAAATGGAAAAAAATTCAATAGAGCAAAATAATTCATTTAAAAATGAAATTGGGCATTTACAAAAAGAACTAAAAACTGTGAAAGAAGAAAATAACTCCTTAAAAGTCAGGATGGAACAAATAGAAATGAATGATTCACAGAGAACCCAAGAATCAGTCAAACAAAACAAAAAAAATGAGAAGCTGGAGAACAACGTCAAATACTTACTGGGAAAATCTATAGACCTGGAAAATAGATCTAGGAGAGATAATCTGCGGATTATTGGACTTCCAGAAAACTATGACCAAAAAAAGAGCCTAGATTCTATTTTACAGGAAATTATCAAAGAGAACTGTCCAGAGATAATAGAAACAGAAGGGAAAGTAGATGTGGAAAGAATTCATCGAACTCCTTCTGAAATAGACCCTAAAAAAAGAACACCACGGAATATTGTGGCTAAGCTGCAGAATTACCACACAAAGGAGAAAATCCTGCAAGCAGCTAGAAAAAAACAATTTAAATACCAAGGTGCCACAATAAGGGTCACCCAAGATCTGGCTGCCTCCACATTAAAAGATAGAAGGGCCTGGAACCTGATATTCCGAAAGGCAAAAGATCAAGGACTGCAACCAAGAATGAACTACCCAGCTAAGTTTAGCATCTTTTTCCACGGAAGAAGATGGTCATTCAATGAAACAGAGGAATTCTATATGTTTCTAAGAAAAAAACCAGACTTAAACAAAAAATTTGATCTACATCCACAAGACTGAAGAGAAACAGAAAAAGGTACACAGAACCCTTGAGAACTGTAACTCTGTTGTGGGTATATAAAAAATACTCAAGGATAATTTGATTTTACTGATATAAAAGAAAAAAAGGGGGGTGTAGTAAAGGGAAGGAGGTCGGTTCAGAAAAAGGGGAAGGAGTGATAAAAAGAGGGAAACTACATCCCAGGAAGAGACATAGAAAATACACCATATCTGAGGGAACTTAGTGAGGGGGAGAATCATTGTGTGAATCTTACTCTCATCAGAAGAGGCTCAAAGAGTAAATAATTAACATATTTGTTTTTCAGAGAATTTTCTCTCACCTCATTAAAAGGGGGGAGAGGAAAAGGGAAAAGGAAAAGGGGAATAAGTGAAGGGACTTGGAGGGAGGGGGGAGGGATCCTAAAAAAAAAAAAAGAGGGAGGGTTGCGCGTCACAAGGGGGGTCTGTAAATTAAATATCGGGGAGGGGGATCAGGGGGGTCAAGGGAAAAAAGCATAATCTGGGGATAATACGATGGCAGGAAATACAGAATTAGTAATTTTAACTGTAAATGTAAATGGGATGAACGATCCCATCAAACGGAGACGGATAGTAGATTGGATCAAAAGCAGAACCCTACAATATGTTGCCTACAGGAAACACACTTAAAGCAGGGAGATACATACAGAGTAAAGGTAAAAGGTTGGAACAGAGCCTATTATGCTTCAGGTAAAGCCAAAAAAGCAGGGGTAGCTATCCTTATCTCAGATCAAGCAAAAGCAGAAGTAGATCTCGTTAAAAAAGATAAGGAAGGAAACTATATCCTGCTGAAAGGTAGCATAAATAATGAAGCCATATCAATACTAAACATATATGCACCAAGTGGTATAGCATCTAACTTTCTAAAGGAAAAGTTAAGAGAACTGCAAGAAGAAATAGACAGTAAAACTATAATAGTGGGAGATCTCAACCTTGCACTCTCAGATTTAGACAAATCAAACCACAAAACAAACAAGAAAGAAATTAAAAAAGTAAATAGAACATTAGAAAAACTAGGTATGATAGACCTTTGGAGAAAACTGAATGGCAATAGGAAGGAATATACTTTCTTCTCAGCAGTTCATGGATCCTATACAAAAATTGACCATATACTAGGACATAAAGATCTCAAAATTAAATGTAGGAAGGCAGAAATAATAAATGCCTTCTTCTCAGATCACAATGCAATAAAAGCTACATTCAGTAAAAAGTTAGGGGTAAATAGACCAAAAAGTAATTGGAAACTGAATAATCTCATCTTAAAGAATGACTGGGTGAAAGAGCAAATTATAGAAACAATTAACAATTTCACCCAAGATAATGATAATGATGAGACATCATATCAAAATCTTTGGGATGCAGCTAAAGCGGTAATAAGGGGAAATTTTATATCTTTAGAGGCTTATTTGAAGAAAATTGAGAAAGAGAAGATTAACGAATTGGGCTTACAACTTAAAAGGCTAGAAAAAGACCAAATTATAAACCCCCAACCAAAAATTAAACTCGAAATACAAAAATTAAAAGGAGAAATCAATAAAATTGAAAGTAAAAAAACTATTGAATTAATAAATAAAACCAAGAGTTGGTTTTATGAAAAAGCCAATAAAATAGATAAACCTTTGGTAAATTTGATCAAAAAAAAGAAAGAGGAAAATCAAATTGATAGTCTTACAAATGAAAAGGGGGATCTTTCCACCAATGAAGAGGAAATTAGAGAAATAATAAGGAGTTACTTTGCCCAACTTTATGCCAATAAATTTGATAACTTAAGTGAAATGGATGACTTCCTCCAAAAATATAGGCTCCCTAGATTAACAGAGGAGGAGATAAATTGCTTAAATAGTCCCATTTCAGAAAAAGAAATAGAACAAGCTATTAATCAACTCCCCAGGAAAAAATCCCCAGGGCCAGATGGATTCACATGTGAATTCTACCAAACATTTAAAGAACAATTAGCCCCAATGTTATATAAATTATTTGAAAAAATAGGGGATGAAGGAGTCCTACCAAATTCCTTTTATGACACAGACATGGTACTGATACCTAAACCTGGTAGATCGAAAACTGAGAAAGAAAATTATAGACCAATCTCCTTAATGAATATTGATGCTAAAATCTTAAATAAGATATTAGCAAAAAGACTTCAGAAAATCATCTCCAAGATAATACACTATGATCAAGTAGGATTTATTTCCAGGAATGCAGGGCTGGTTTAATATTAGGAAAACTATTAATATAATTGACCATATTAATAATCAAATTAATAAGAACCATATGATCATCTCAATAGATGCAGAAAAAGCATTTGACAAAATCCAACATCCATTCCTACTAAAAACTCTTGAGAGTATAGGAATAAATGGATTATTCCTTAGAATAATCAGGAGTATATATTTAAGACCGTCAGTAAGCATAATATGCAATAGAAATAAACTGCAACCTTTCCCAGTAAGATCAGGAGTGAAACAAGGTTGCCCACTATCACCATTACTATTCAATATAGTACTAGAAACGCTAGCCTCGGCAATAAGAGCCGAGAAAGAGATTCAAGGAATTAGAGTAGGAAATGAGGAAATTAAACTATCACTTTTTGCAGATGACATGATGGTATACTTAGAGAACCCCAAAGACTCTGCTAAAAAGCTACTAGAAATAATTCAAAATTTCAGCAAAGTGGCAGGATACAAAATAAATCCACATAAATCCTCGGCATTTTTATATATCACTAACAAAATGCAACAGCAAGAGATACAAAGAGAAATTCCATTCCAAACAAATGTTGATAGTATAAAATATTTGGGAATCCATCTACCAAAGAAAAGTCAGGAATTATATGAGAAAAATTACAAAACACTTGCCACAAAAATAAAATCAGATTTAAATAATTGGAAAGACATTCAGTGCTCTTGGATAGGCCGAGCGAATATAATAAAGATGACAATACTCCCCAAACTAATCTATTTATTTAGTGCTATACCAATCAGACTCCCAAGAAACTATTTTAATGACCTAGAAAAAATAACAACAAAATTCATATGGAAGAATAAAAGGTCAAGAATTGCAAGGGAACTAATGAAAAAAAACTCAGAGGAAGGTGGTCTAAGTGTACCTGATCTAAAGCTATATTATATAGCAGCAGTCACCAAAACCATTTGGTATTGGCTACGAAATAGACCGGTAGATCAGTGGAACAGATTAGATACAAAGGACAAAAAAGGGTACATCTATAGCAATCTAATCTTTGACAAACCCAAAGATTCCAACATTAGGGATAAAAATTCATTATTCGGAAAAAACTGTTGGGAAAACTGGAAATTAGTATGGCAGAAATTAGATATGGATCCACACTTAACACCATATACCAAGATAAGATCAAAATGGGTCCATGATTTAGGCATAAAGAGGGAGATAATAAATAGATTAGAGGAACAGAGGATAATCTACCTCTCAGACTTGTGGAGGAGGAAGGAATTTATGACCAGAGGAGAACTAGAGATCATTATTGATCACAAAATAGAAGATTTTGATTACATCAAACTAAAAAGTTTCTGTACAAATAATACTAATGCAAACAAGATTAGAAGGGAAGTAACAAATTGGGAAAATATTTTTAAAAACAAAGGTTCTGACAAAGGTCTCATTTCCAAAATATATAGAGAACTGACCATAATTTATAAGAAACCGAACCATTCTCCAATTGATAAATGGTCAAAGGATATGAACAGACAATTCTCAGAGGAAGAAATTGAAACTATATCCACTCACATGAAAGAGTGTTCCAAATCACTACTGATCAGAGAAATGCAAATTAAGACCACTCTGAGATACCACTACACACCTGTCAGATTGGCTAAGATGACAGGAAACAAATAATGACAAATGTTGGAGGGGATGTGGGGAAATTGGGACACTAATACATTGCTGGTGGAGTTGTGAAAGAATCCAGCCATTCTGGAGAGCAATCTGGAATTATGCCCAAAAAGTTATCAAACTGTGCATACCCTTTGACCCAGCAGCGCTACTACTGGGATTATATCCCAAAGAAATACTAAAGAGCGGAAAGAGACATATATGTGCCAAAATGTTTGTGGCAGCTCTTTTTGTTGTAGCTAGAAACTGGAAGATGAATGGATGTCCATCAGTTGGAGAATGGTTGGGTAAATTGTGGTATATGAAAGTTATGGAATATTATTGCTCAGTAAGAAATGACCAGCAGGAGGAATACAGAGAGGGTTGGAGAGACTTAAATCAACTGATGCTGAGTGAAATGAGCAGAACCAGAAGATCACTGTATACTTCAACAACGATACTGTATGAGGATGTATTCTGATGGAAGTGGAAATCTTCAACATAAAGAAGATCCAACTCACTTCCAGTTGATCAATGATGGACAGAGGTAGATACACCCAGAGAAGAAACACTGGGAGGGGAATGTAAATTGTTAGCACTAATATCTGTCTGCCCAGGTTGCATGTACCTTCGGATTCTAATGTTTATTGTGCAACAAGAAAATGATATTCACATACATGTATTGTACTTAGACTATATTGTAACACATGTAAAATGTATGGTATTGCCTGTCGTCGGGGGGAGGGAATAAGGGAGGGGGGGTAATTTGGAAAAATGAATACAAGGGATAATATTATAATATATATATATATATATAATAAAAAAAAATTAAAAAAAAAAAAAAAAAAAAAAAAAACAGAATCCTCTCCATAATAAAAATTTTAGATAGTCATCCCCATTTTGATTAAAGCTCTTTTAAAATATACTTATGCTATGGATATGTATGTGTATACACATATGTATGTGCGTATGTGTATATTTTCAACTCAAATAACATTCATATACCAAATAAAATTGATAAATCTTGTTCCATAGCAGAATATAATAAAAATTGTACTTGAAATTGTAATTTTAATAGTTCATTTCCCTTTTATGTATATGATAAATACAACATATAACATTCAAAGATATACTGCTAATTTGTAATTCTCTCAAATATATTGGCCATCCTGCTTTTCTATTCTGTCCTTTTGTGTTTTTAATGCAGTATTACCTCTCAATCTGCTTTTGCATAAATCTAACTTTGGATATATCTAACTATTAGCATTTCCCCCCACCTACAGTTAAGTGGAAAACATCTACTCCTTTATTCTAGTTCTAACAAGGACCAAGCCATGAATTGATCTTCAGGCTCAGCTAATGTGTACCAAATGCTAAGTTAGACCTTGCTAATTTGAGAACAAAATTGGAATCCTCCCATCTCTCAAGGAATTTCACTGGTTGAACAATTCTAGTTTCTCTCCTACAAGATAAGTAATCTGATTTATATATATATATATATATATATATATATATATATATATATATATATATATATATATATGTATATATGTATACATATATATATATATATATGTATATATGTATACATATATATATATATACATATATGTATGTGTATATATATATATATATCCATATATGGAATTATATATTATAAAGACAGTACTTTCCAAATATTAAACTTCTATATAAATAATATTTTAATATAATAAATAATAAAACTTGTTCTTAAAGCTACATATTAACTCTCCAAATGATCTTCTTAAGACATAATGTCATAATGATATCAAGATTTTTTACTATCTTGATTAGTCCCCCCAAATAAACTCTTGTTTATCAATGTCCTTTTTTTTCTTGATTGCATTTTGTGATCTCCTCCTCAACCTGGCTCTCTCTGAAGCCTTCACCAGCTTCCACAAAGTTTTCAGATTTCACCTTCTTTAGTCTATCATTACTTAAAAGAAAAACTAATTGTTTCATACCTTGCAATCTAAAAAAAACATGGAACTGAAGATAATCTGGTATAACCTACTTTACTCTTTAGTTATAAGACAGTGATTATTTGGTTCATCAGAGAACCTTTTCTGCACTTTGCTTTGGGTTCTGCTATCAACCTTTGCCCTCATTTCAAAGAAAAAATCAAAAGTATGAAACTTTATCATTCTGAATTGGTTGTTATAAAATAGTAAATTATTCATTTCCCTAATATCCTCACCCCTTTTTTCTGTATGTGAATCTATACAACAGGGATAAATATAATTATATCAGTTAAGTCATATGTTTATTTCAATACTCTGGACAAAAGCTGTATAAATGGGCATACTAAGGAAGAAAAAAGTAATTAAAGTCAAATTGTTCATTCATTCAACAAATGGATTCATTAAACGTCTACTCTGTATAAAAAAAAAACTATCCTAAGCCCCATGAGCAATACAAAGATTATTAAGACATGGTTCCTTTCTGACATCTGGAAACTTGTAAAGTAGTTGTACCAATTTTAATAGTTAAAAAAAATGAGATTGAAATAATTATAATTACAAATACATAAAACAAATATATTAAATTTCTTACATCTTTAAAACACTTCATATTCTTCTTAATCTAGGGTTCAAAGAGTTTTCAAGCAAATAATTTCATCTCATCCTCACAACCATCTTGCAAGGTAAACAAGGCATATGTTATACTGTTTTATAGATAAATGAAATGAGGTTTACTAAATTCCCACAACTATGAGAACTTAGTCTATAATTACAAATAAGTTAGGATATCTGATGCTTACACAGTTCATTTCACCAAAACAAATAGCTTTTCCAAGTAACTGATGATTGTTCCCCCTTCCTGAGGAGGGCACTCACTTTTTGCTCATTATTGATAAAACAATGTAATGTGTAAGCTCTTTGATTGTCCCTGTTTTACTCTTTACATATCTAGCATTTAGCATAGTGAATTACACATAGTACATGCTTGATATGTGCTTATTGACTTGGTCCATATGGATATTGAACCCATTAGCATGTTTTTTTTGTTTTTTTTTTTTTTTTTGCCAACTGAAGTAAATAACCAAATTTCTCAGGATTTATTATGCAATAAAGTACTTTATGTTCCACACTTGGTTGCAAAAATTCCTTGTATTATAGCAGTATTTTGCTCCCATGTACACAAGGGGAAGTTGTATATGGAAATAAATTTAGAAAAATGTTAAAAGTTCAATTCAAAAAAGGAGAAGGGCATGAAATAGAACAATTCTTTCACATTAATGACATCATGTAAGTAATACAACAGATCAGATTGGAAAAATTGAGAGGATAAAAGCAATGCAACAACAAAGTTTTCTTTTAGTGCAAAATTCTTGTATGTTTTACCCGAAGACAAAATTCTGTCACAGGGCCATATCTAACACTTGCATTATTATAGGTTTTTCAGTCATATCATTTGGGAAGGTTAGATCTATAAGTTGACAAAGTAGTTGACTAGCTACATGAAATGATAATTTTTTTTAAAAAATAGATCCCTTTACTTATAGAGGTGGAAAATTCTACTTTGTATAGGATAGTGTAGATATTTATATTATGATAAATCAAGGGAAAGCTAAAAGCTTCTGGGGAATGCTGACCCATAAGGGATTCAGTGTTTAGGCCAAGCCAGTGTGCACCAATTTCTTTACTGGATTCTGTCATTGCTTTATTTAAAGGAAGCCCTGTTATATAAAAGAAGAGGCAGCCATTAGCCATCTAAAAACTAAAAGCCTGTTTCTTATGTTACAATCAGGTGAATATATATGTTCAGGAATGACAAACTAATAATTCAGACTCAAAGGAGGAGATTATAACAAATATTTTTTTTGCTGCCATCTCCTGTACAAGGTGTCCCCTGCAATTGAGTGAAAAACCTCCCTCATCATTTCTCCTACTTTGTTCCCCTCTTACTCATTGGCTTTTTAAGTCACAATTTACTTCATAGTTGACCATTGTTTTGTATCTTCCTGTTGTGAAGTACAAAGGGAGACAGTATTTATTTGATTAGACTTCATGAATAAGTAATATAGTAAATCATTAATATTCTCAATGATTATAGGCCAAAAGAAAAAGGTTGAAGTGATGGCAAACTAACTTGTGATCCTAAAATTTTCTAGCATTTATGTAGCACTTTAGGACTGGCAAAGCACTTAACATGTATTAGCTCATTTCATTTTCACACCGCCCTATGGGATAAGTGATTTTATTAGCCTCATTTTACATATAAGAAAACTGATTTTCCCAGTATCACATAGCCAGTAAATGTCAGAACAGTTTTCCTGGCGACAAGTCCAAAATTTTATTCATTGCACCACAGTTTCTAACCAGCAGAGATAAATCATCATAATTCCCAAGTATTACAAGTTTTATTATTCATTTCATTGTAAACAGACACTTAGTTACTTTATTTCTCTGAAAATTGCTAGGTGTCCTACACCAAGTTGCAAATTCCTTGTGCAATAACTTTATTCAGTTTGTATGTGCGCTAAAGAAGATTTCACATGGGAATAGACTTAGAAAAGGATGAAGAAAAGGAGAAAAGGGAGAGGGTAATGGAGCAATGCTTATAAAAGAGACAGAGAGACAAAAAGAATTAATACAGGTATCATAGCAAATTAACTTAGCTGTCCTATTTTTTTTTTTTTTTTTTATTATCCACAAATTAGAACAACATCTTTTTAAAGTTACTGCACATTTTGTTAAGTGGCAATTACTAACTACATTAGATTCCCCTACTGGTAAAAGCAAGAAAAACACTTCAAGAGTTACCTTTAGTTTATTATTCTCATCAGAGCCACTCTTCAATTCTTCTTCTCTACCTCTAATGTCCTCTTTGTTCAGTGTTGCCAAGATTTGCCCACACTGGGTGTTCTTTGAATTCTATGAATTCATTGTTTATTATAGCCACAAGTGACAGAGGCAAAATGAATTCTTCTATCTCACAAGTCTGTCAACTCTTGATATCTTTAAAAGGTTCCAACAGTAGAGACACATAGAGTCATAAGATGGGATAAGAAAAATTATAGAATGCAAAATCATTATTTCTCATGAATTCTAGAGCGCTTATTTTGTATTTTATGCCTATCCCTTCTAATAGGGCACTTAACATTTTTCACGTCAGAGATTTCTTTGGCAGTCCAGTGAAATCTAGAGAACCTGTCTCAAAAACAGGTTTTTAATATATAAAATAAAGTAAAGGCAACCAATTATATGAAAATACTCTCATCATAATGTCTACATACACATACATGCCCATATGTGTACACACTATGTGATTTTTTAAAGTTCACAAACCCCAGATTATGAATATTTTGCATTAATTTAGGAGAACTTATAGAATAATTGGATGGTGATTATTATCATTGTGGCTTGTTCCCTTACACCCTAAATTTTTTCTAAATGAGATCAACTGTTGAAATAAATTCAGTGAAGGACAATTTCATACCCTATCAAGGCACATTTAGTTTCTGAAGTTCTAAAGGAGACTCATATGAATTTTTTCTCCTGGAGATAGCTTTATGGTAAGAAATTTGACAAAAATAGTCCAGCCCCGTGAATGTGAATATCCTTTCTTTAGTTCCTGAAACTTTGAACTTCCTCCAAAATCCATGCTTTTATGTTCAGCAAATCACTGTTACCTTTTACAAATGAGAAAAACATCCTAAATATCACAGAACTAATAATAACTTTTTACTGTTTACCATGGGAAAAATAAAAAGATTACTCTAGAAAAATGTAACCACTAAATAACTCAAAGTCTAGTTCATTTTAGTGAGCCCCAGAGTTTCAGATGTCTTTTTTAAACCATGAAACTTTTTGCCAGAGTTTTCAACAAATAACAAAATAAATGTATGTGAGTTTTTTTTTTCTTACATATTGGATTCTTACCTTCTGCTTTGACTCTTCTGTAGGAATGAGAAAGGTATACACATACAAATAAGAGTAAGTAAGGGTGGAAAAGCAAAATGTTTCAATCATTCAAGTAACAATCAAGATATTTTAAATGACCATAAGAATTGAAGTTTTCATTCCATATTTTATCTCTGAATAAAATGATAAAATTTAGTGTTGAAAGAGATCTAAAGAAATATCTACTATGATGGGATAAAACATTTAAAACTCATAAGATCTTATAATTCATTTAATCCATCTCATTTTTATACATAAGAAAAAATGAACCAAGAAAGATCCAGGAATTTATGCACTTTATCCAGGCAGAGGGTTCTAATTCAAGTACCATGACTGCCAAGATCAGTATTCTTTCCACTGGAAGTAACCTAAACCTGTTTACACTGCAATGCAACTATAAAAGAGGGAGATGATGTTTACTTTCTCACAGTAACAAAAAAAATAAAAAGATAAGAATGGTATTGGGGACATAAGCTTTCCAGAAATAATTTTAATTAATTTATGCTTAGAGGAATACAAAAATGAGAACTTTCTACTTATCTTTGAAAAATCTTGCTAACATTGCCATTTTGGAGTCACAAATTATTTCTCAATAAACAACCAAAAATTAAATAAAAATTTACCATATGATATAACATAATAAGCAAACTTATAAAAAGTAACAGTATCTATTTATCAAATAACTATGGTTACTTTAAAATATCTGTATACTCTAAAGATCCATCTAAGCCATCCAACTTGCTTATGTATCAATATAGCAATTATTTGAAACAAATTAAGGCTTTTCCTTACTCTTAAAAATCAATATTAAAAATTGGGTATAGGGGCAATTAGATGGTGCAGTGGATAGAGTATCAGCCCTGAAGTAAGGAGGACCTGAGTTCAAATCTGGTCTTAGACACATAATGCTTTCTAGTTGTGTGACCCTAGACAAGTCTTAGGTATAGTTTCCAAAAAGAAAGTGATCAGCCCATTAGAAAGGGAAAAGAAGAAAAAGGGGGAAGAAGAAATAGGGTTATTGATGTTGTTGATGGTTTTTAAATGGACAGAAGACAACAGAAGGAAGACTTAAAAGAAACATAGATAAGCAAGACAGTTTTGAAAGCTACACTTAACCTTTTTATATATATGAAACAAAAGCAAACTATATATAACAGAATTGGGCAGGGTTATATGCAATCCTTTTGTTATCCCAAGTATATATGAAAAAATCCATTTTATTTAAAAAATTAAGATCATATTGAAAACATTTTAATAAGCATTCTATGTTTCTAAATGCATACAAAGAGACTTCAACATTTACCTTTGCAAAACTTTGTGTTACAAAATTTTCTCCCTTTCCCCTCTTAACATCTCCCATAGACAACCACCAATCTAATATAGATTAAACAAGTGCAATTCTTCCAGATATATTTCCATATTTGTCATACTGCACAAGAAAAATCAGATCAAAAGGTAAAAGAAAAAAAGAAAAGAAATAACAAGAAAAAAAGCAAAAATACTATGATTTGATCCACATTCACTCTCCATAATTCTCTATCTACAATGTAGATGGTTCTTTCCATCACTATTCTATTGAAATTGCTTTGAATCATCTTATTGTTGAAAAGAGCCTAGTTTATCACAGTTGATCATCACATAAACTTGTTCCTGTGTATAATATTTTCTTGGTTCTACTCACTTCATCTAGCATCAATTAATGCAATTTTTTCCAGGCTTTTCTCAAATCAGCCTGCTTGTCATTTCTTATAGAACAATAATATTGAAAATATTTATTAATCCGGAGTAAGAATTTATTGGAGGGAATACTTTTCCCAGAATATAAATTAAGTGCTGATGGAACTTTTTTCATTTGAGTAACTCTAGAAAGGATTTTAGATTGGAGTACTTTTTTCTTTTCTCTTAGCATTATTTTTTTAATGTGGCCTTAGTATATATCAACAATGGTGGAATTTGATTTAGACCTTTTTGTTTGCAAATTCTGCATTCATTTGAACACGACACACTATTTCTTTATTTCATATTGAAAATTTGGTCTTTAACATCTGGGTAGATTCCAGCTTCTTTCAAATGCCTTCCACGTTATCTCAAGTGCTACTTGCTACCTGTCTGGCTCATGTTCAGTATTTTTGTCAATGTCAAGTACATTTTCCAATATTCAAAGCAACCTTCCTTTGCCTTTCATGTTCACTAGAAGCTTTATGTACACTGATTAGAAATTTACACTAGCACAATTGACTTTGAAATTCACAATTCTTCTGTTAGCCTCTGAAAGAGAATGCAATAAAAAAGGTGACAAAAGGACTTCCCTCATCTGAGTATGATAAATTTCTCAATTCTTTGATGTTAGATGAAAGCATTGTTTTAGGGAAGGCTAATCTCTCATAACTGAGCACACACCTTGAGTGCACACATGGTCCTTTGCTTTTGCTTATGGAAAGTAAAGACAACTTAGAAGCAGGTGCAATAGCAATGAAGGCTCTAAAGATTTAATTGTGTGCAATACTAAATGAAATAATGAGTTCACATTCCCCCTACAGTAAGGATCAGATATTTTCTGTGCTTATCATTACAGACAAAAGATAAAATTTAATATTCAGGGAAGCAGAATGACCATATGCATGAACATTAAATTGTAGCATTAACCAAATATTTCATCACTAACTGCTTCTCTTTTCCCCCCAAACTCTTTCTTTGATGATCTAATCATCTCACTTGAATTATACCATCATCTTAATGCACATGATTCTCATCTATTTTTTTATTCTATTTGTCTCATCCTTTTCTCTTTTCTGATCTTCCAGTTTCTCATCTCCAGTTGCCTATGAGACATCAAGAACTGGATATCTTCAAAACAAATCCAAAATTGAATTCAATATCTTTCTGATGGAAGCATCCTCTCTTCCGAATGTCCTTATTGTTATCAAGTGTGCTATCATCATCCTCACAGTCACATAGGCTCTGAACCAGAAGTCAGTCTAAATTCCTCATGCTCACTCCTTTAACCATTCAATTGAGTTCAATTTTTCATCACCTTATTCTGAGATTATTGTAATAGATTCAAGTCTATCTCCATTCCAGTCTATCATCTTCAACTAAGGTTCATTCCACTCAGCTGTCAAATTGAGTTTCCATATACACAAGTTTTATCATGTCAATTCATTTTCAATCAAATCCAGTGGTTCTCTGTTATGTTTGGAAGATTCCCCATGGACGGACTAAGTAGCCAAGACTACATTATTTCTTTTAACTTTATTAACACCCTACTCCTGCTGGTATAATAGAGTTGTACCACAAGACTAAATTGACCTCCAAGAAATGAATGAGCTGTCATTTCTGTCTTGGGTGATGGTATGGTGCTGGAGCTTATAGGCTCAGTGTAATCACAAATCAGTGCAGTATTGATATGTCTATTATGTGCTTAGATCCATCCCCCAAAGTGCATTTTTAACATAAAAGTTTGAGGGGGCATATAGGTAGCACAGTGGATAGAGCACAAGCCTTGAATTCAGGAGGACCTGAGTTCAAATCTGGTCTCATACACTTAACACTTCCTAGCTGTGTGACCCTGGGCAAGTCACTTAACCCCAGCCTCAGGGGGGAAAAAAACACATAAAAGTTTGAAATTAGTGGTTCATATATTAGGTCTGCTGTTTCTACTACTTTCCATTATCCTCTAGGAGCCCAGAAACTTTTCATAGAAACATAAGTTTTGAACTGGAAAGGATCTTAGAGGTCATTGAAATCAAGACTACCATTTTACAATTGAGAAAACTAAGACTGAGAGATTGTGGGATTTAACCTATCTTACTTTCTGAATTTATTGATTCACTTTTTAATCTCAAGTCCACCCAAAAGATACCAGGAAAGTGTCTCTGTATGTGTGGATGTAGATGATGATGATGATGACTATTCCAGAATTTTGGGATTACCCAGAATATAATACTACCACTATAAAAGAATAGAAAGACCTGGAATATGATATTTTGAAGGGCAAAGAGGCTTGAATTACACTAAAAAATCAACTACTGAGTAAAATTAAGTATTATCTTTCAGGGAAAAAGATGAGCATTCAATGAAACAGGTGAATTTCATTTATTTTCGATGAAAAACACAGAGTTGAACATAAAATTTGATCTTCAAATACAGAACTCAAAAGAAACATAAAAAAGTTAAAAGGAAAGAAAAAAAAAACTAGCTTTTTAAAGGTTAAAATGTTTACATCCCTATCTGGGAAAATGATGTATTTAACTATTGAGAACTTGTCAGGGTATACTTAGAGGGTAAAAGTATGATTTGGCTTTATTGTGAAGAAAAAAAAAAAGAAATTGGGGTGAAAAGGGAATTGTACTGGACAAAGAGGAAAGGGAAGATAAAATGGGGTAAATTATATCACATGGAGAGGCAAAAAGGGCCTATTAAAATTGAGGGTAAAAAGGAAGGGGGATAAGTACTATGTGAACCTTAATCTCATCATACATGATTCAAAGAGAAAATATCAGAAATATTTAATTTGCTAGAGTAACTTGTTTCACTCTATAGGAAAGTAGAAAGGGAAAGGGGAAAGGAAAGGGGAAGGCTAATAGAAAGGAAAACAGAAGCAGAATGGAAAAGATATAAGAAATGGGAGAGAGGATATAAAAGGGCAGGCAGGGCAGGTTAAGGGAGGTGGTGGTCAGAAGCAAAATATTAATGATGAGAGAAAGGGAAAAGGAAAAAGAAAACTATAACTTAGGGAAAATAAAATGACAGGAAATACAGAGTTAATAATTTTAATTGTGAATGTGAATGGGATAAATTCTCCCATAAAATAGAAGAAGGTAGCAAACTTGATTAAAAGCCAGAATCTTACAATATATTGTTTACAAGCAACACATTTAAAGCAGAATAATACATGAAGAGTAAGGGTAAAAGCTTGAATCAGAATCTATTACTTTTCAGGTGAAGTTAAAAAAAAAAGGAGGGATGCTGTTCCTGATCTCAGAACAAGCAAAAGCAAAAATAGATCTAATTAAAAGAGATAAGAAAAGAAACTACATTTTGCTAAAGGATACCATAGAAAATGAAATAATGTCAAACTAAACATATATGTACCAAATGGTATGGCATTCAAATTTTTGGAAGAGAATTTAAGAGAAATAGAAGAAGAAATAGAAGCAAAACTATACTAGTGGGAGATCTCAACCTTGTTGTATTAAAACTAGATAATTTAAATAAAATTAATTAATTAATTAATTAATTAAAATAAATTAAAAAATAAATAAGAAGTGAAGGAGGTAAATACAATTTTAGAGAAGTTAGGTATGATAGAACTTTGAAGAAAATTGAATGTGGACCAAAAGGAATATACTTTTTTCTTGGTTGAACATGGAACTTACACAAAAATTGACCAGGTATTAAGTATAAAAAGTTCAAAATCAAATGCAGAAAGGCAGAAATAGTAAATACATCTTTTTCAGATCATTATGCAATAAAAATTACAGGAAATAAAGGGTCAGGGAAAATGGACCAAAAATTTGGAAACTAAATAACCTAATACTAAAGAATGAGTGGTTTAAACAACAAATCAAAGATATAATAGATAATTTCATTCAAAAGAATGACAATGAGACAACTATGGGATGCAACTAAAGCAGTTATTAGGCAAAGTTTTATATACCTAGATACTTCCTTGAATAAAATAAAGAGAAGATCAATGAATTGGGCATGCAGCTAAAAAAGCTGGAAAAAGAATAAATTAAAATCCATCAATTAAATACCAAATTTGAAATTCTGAAAATAAAAGGGGAGATTTATGAAATTGAATATAAGAAAACTATTGAACTAATAAATAAAGAGGTGGTTTTATGAAAAAAAAATAGATAAACTTTTTGTTAATTTGATTAGAAAAAGGAAAGAAGAAAATGAAATTGTTAGCATCAAAAACGAAAAGGGTGACACCAATGAAGAGGAAATTAGAACAATAATTGGGAGCTATTTTGTCCAACTGTATGCCAATAAATCTGATAATCTAAATGAAATGCATGAATTCTTACAAAAAGGATAGATTGCCCAAATTAGCAAAGAAGGAAATAAAATACTTAAATAATCCCATTTTAGAAAAAAAGAAATTTATCAAGCTATTAATCAATTGTTAAAATTTTCAAGAGAATTAATGAAAAAAAAATGCAGAAAAAGGTGATGTAGCTGTCCCAGACCTAAAACTATATTATACATCAGCAGTCATCAAACCTATTTGCTACTGGCTAAGAAATAGAATACTTGATCAGTAGAATAAGTTAGGTTCACAGGACAAAATAGTCAATGACTAGAGTAGCTTAATGTTTGACAAACCCAAAGACCCCAGATTTTGAGATAGAACTCGCTATTTGACAAAAACTGCTGGGAAAAATTGGAAATTAATATGGCAGATACTAGGAATTGATTCACACCTGATACCATAAGATAAGGTGGAAATGGGTTCATGATTTAGACATAAAGAATGAAAAAAAATCTCCAGAGCCACATGAATTTACAAGTGAATTCTACCCAACATTTAAAAAGCATTTACTTTTGCAAATATAATACAAACAATTTGTAAAAACAGGGGAGGAGGTCATGCTACCAAATTCCTTTTATGACATAATTAAGGTAATGATACCTAAACCAGATAGGGTCAAAACAGAGAAAGAAAATTATGAACTAATTTCCCTAATGATTATTGATATAAAAATCTTGAATAAAATATTAGCAAAGAGATGGCAGCAAATATCACCAGGATAACACACCATGGCCAAGTAGGAATGTAGGGTTGATTCAATATTAGGAAAAATATTATTATAATTGACTGTATCAATCATATGATTATCTCATTAATGCAGAAAAAACATTTGAAAAATCCAATACCCATTCTTATTAAAAACACTAGAGAACATAGGAATAAAGGGAGTTTTTGTTAAAATGATCGGTAGCACTGTTTTAAATCATTAGTAAGCATCATCTGTAATGGGGATAAACTAGAATCATTCCAAGTAAGATCAGGGGTGAGGTGAAACAAGGTTAACCAATATTATCAATACTATTCAATTTTGTATTAGAAATGTTAGCTTTAGCAATAAGAGGAGAAAAATAAAGGAATTAGAGTAGCTGATGAGGTAACAAAATTATCACCCTTTGCAGTTGATACAATGGTATACTTGGAGAATCCTAGAGAATCAACTAAAAAGCTACCAGAAACAATTCACAACTTTAGCAAAGTTGCAGGATACAAAATAAATCCACCTAAATCATCAACATTTCTATATGTTACCAACAAAGACCAGCAGCAAGAGATACAAAGAGACATTCCATTTAAAATAGCTATAGGCAATATAAAATATTTGAGAAACTACCTGCCATGGCAAAGTTGCAAACTATATAAACACAATTACAAAACACTTTCCACACAAATAAAGTGAGATCTAAACAATTGGAAGAATATCAAGTGCTCATAGGTATACTGAGCTAATATAATGAAAA
The DNA here is from genome assembly GCF_048593235.1 of Sminthopsis crassicaudata. Classification (NCBI taxonomy): domain Eukaryota; kingdom Metazoa; phylum Chordata; class Mammalia; order Dasyuromorphia; family Dasyuridae; genus Sminthopsis; species Sminthopsis crassicaudata. The sequence goes on along the minus strand of NC_133619.1, from coordinate 55,902,974 downwards.
AGACAATTCAACCTAAATTAATCTACTTATTTAGTGCCATACTAATCAAACTGCCAAGAAATTACTTTATAGAGCTAGAAACAATAATACCAAAGTTCATCTGGAAGAAAAAAAAAGGTTAAAATTTTCAAGAGAATTAATGAAAAAAAAAAAATGCAGAAAAAGGTGATGTAGCTGTCCCAGACCTAAAACTATATTATACATCAGCAGTCATCAAAACTATTTGCTACTGGCTAAGAAATAGAATACTTGATCAGTAGAATAAGTAGGTTCACAGGACAAAATAGTCAATGACTAGAGTAGCTTAATGTTTGACAAACCCAAAGACCCCAGATTTTGAGATAGAACTCGCTATTTGACAAAAACTGCTGGGAAAAATTGGAAATTAATATGGCAGATACTAGAAATTGATTCACACCTGATACCATAAGATAAGGTGGAAATGGGTTCATGATTTAGACATAAAGAATGATATTATAAGCAAATTAGAATAATAAATGATAGTTTACCTTTCAGATGTGTTGAGAAGGAAAGAATTTGTGTCCAAAAGAGAATTGAAGTTCATTATTGAACACAAAATAGACAATTTTGAGAATATTAAGTTAAAAAGTTATTGTACAAACAAAATTAATGGAGACAAGATTAGAATGGAAGCAATAAATTGGGAAAACATTTTTATAATCAAGGGTTCTAATAAAGAATCCTTCATTCCTAAAATATATAGAGTATTGATTCAAATTTATAAGAATTCAAGTTATTCTCCAATTGATAAATGGTGAAATTTTCCAGATAAAGAAATTCAAACCATTTCTTGTCATTTGAAAAAATCCTTGAAATAATTATTGATGAGAGAAATGCAAATTAAAACAACTCTGAGGTACTATTACACACCTCTCAAATTAGCTAAGATGACAGATAATGATAAATGTTGGAGGGGATGTGGGAAAAATGGTGGAGTTATGAACTAATCCAACCATTCTGGAGAATAATATGGAACTATGCCCAAAGGCCTATCAAGCTACATACCCTTTGATCCAGCAATGTCTCTACTGGACTTGTATCCCAAAGAGATCATAAAAAAGGGAAAAGCACTCACATGTGCAAAAAAAATGTTTGTAGTAGTCCTTTTTGTAGTGGCCAGGAACTGGAAACTGAGTAGATGTACATCAGTTGGATGTTGGATGTTGGCTGAATAAGTTATGGTATATAAATGTAATGGAATATTATTTTTCTATAAGAAATGATGAGCAGGATAATTTCAAAAAGACGTGGAGATACTTACATGAACTGATGCTAAATGAAGTGAGTAGAACCAAGAAAACATTGTACACACCAACAACATGATTATGTGATGATCAGCTCTGATAGACATGACTTTTTTCAACAATGGGGTAATTCAAGCCAATTCCAATAGACTTGTGATGGAAAGAGCCATATACATACAGAAAGATTACTGTGAGGACTGAATGTGGATCACAACATAGTATTTTTACTTTTTTGTTGTTTGCTTGCTTTTTGGTTTTTTCTCATTTTTTTCTCCTTTTTGATCTGATTTTTCTCATGCAACATGATAAATGTGGAAATATGTATTGAAGAATTGCAGATGTATAACATATATTAGATTATTTGCTGTCTAAGGGACAAGTTGGGAGGAAGGGAGGGAACAATTTGGAACACAAGGTTTTGTAAGAGTGAAAGTTAAAAACTACTATATATATATACATATATACATATATATGTGTATATATATATATGTATGTTGAAAATAAAAAGCAATATAAATATATTTAAAAGTCTCTGACCTTAGGAAATTTACAATATATCTGAGACATAATGTACATATAGGAAATATACAGAAAATATTTGAAAAGTAGGTGAAAGGTTGCTTTTAGAGGAGTGGAATGAGAATATGAAGGATGAGAATCAAAAAAGATGCACAAAGTAATGCTTAAGCTGAACATTATGGGGGAAATGGGATTCTAAAAGATAGAGATGAAGAAGAAATATATTCTCTACATGTATAAAGGCAAGAAGATAAGATGTATAGAATAACAAGACCACCAATTTGGCTGAACTAAGGCTTCTTAAATTTTTCCACACTTGCAACCCATTTCTGGCAGAGAAATTTTTATATGATCCTAGGTATAAAGGTTTATAAAATACTCATACAAATCAATCTGTGTGTCTCCATTTGTTCACCTGCCTCACAAGATTGTTGTGAGGATCAAATGAAATTTCTTATCCTAAACTGAATTGTTTTCTCTATACTATAGCCTTTCATGTGACCAACAAGTAAAGTGAAGGGGAAAAAAACTGTCTTTGTTTTGTGATATTGTTGACCAGATATTGTGTGGGATATGTCCTTTTACTGCCTTCATATACTTAGTCACATCAGCTCTCAGTCTGTTTTTGGAGGTAGGAAAGCAGAGTAAATGAATCAGCTCTGTGATCTCATATGGCAAAAAGACACTCACTTCATTAGCTCAACTGGTAATGTTTTCAGCCATAATGATGAACAGAACCCTGTAGGGAATTCACATCATTTACCTTTGATTTCTTGGACTAAGACTGAATTTTCTATTTCAACGTGTCTAAATGAGAATCTTCAGTGCTAGGATTCCTAGGTCACATCAGGCATTTCACTCTAGAATTGTGATGAAAATTTGACATGATATTTTCTGAAGAGACCAAGGTAAATGTGCATTTATGATACCTAGTGTTAGAAAGTTACAAGTTATACTGATATTTCTGTCCTTAATATTGTGAACTTGTAAAACCACCTTTCTCTATCTGGTCTTGTAAATACTTCAGATTCACAAAAGGATAATAATGGATTAAAAAATGTCAAGGAAAAAAGATCCAATTTCCATCCTTGTACCAATTAACTTCAGCATATGCCTTCCATCAGTAACTTACTGTTCTTCCTACCTTTCTATCACCAGCTTCCTTCCTACATGGTGTAGTGAAGGTCCTTGCTCTACCAACCAGGCTCAGGAAAAAAAATAAGCATTACAGAATATGCTTAAACAGGGGATGACATTTAGCAAATACTGACCTCAGTATACGGGACTTCAGAATACAGGAAAAATTTGGAAAAGTAGAGCTTGACCTGAGGAAACCAAGGGCTACACTGTTGTAGTAATTGGGGATAAATATGGAATGAGCTGGATTTAAATTTTAGCAGGAAGTATGTAGAGAAAAAAATAAATGGGAGAGATACTTTTATACATAGATCAATGCAGGCAAAGAAAGGTTGAAATAATTGTGATGGCAAGTTTTTATTTTCCCCTGAGGCAATTGGGGTTAAGTGACTTGCCCAGGGTCACACAGCCAAGAAGTGTTAAGTGTCTGAGGTCAGATTTGAACTCAGGTTCAGGGTTGGTACTCTATCCACATAGCTGTCCCCTGAAAGGTTTTGAACCCAGGTGCTTGAGAAACAGGGATAGCATAGATATAAATAGCCAAAGCACAATTGAAATTTTAAGAATAAAGTCAAAGATAAAGGGATAGATTTGGAAATTATTGGGATAATGATAGGTTAATGTTGGAATGAGAGTGGGTAAGTTAATTCTTTAAGGGTATGAAGGTAATTATGTACTGTTTTAGTTTCTTCAATGAAGATTTGTTATTTAATGTATATGGAGAGTACTCCCAAAGTAGAAATCCCTCCACTCATCAGTTATCAAAAGCAGCAGTTAATTATCTATCACTCATAGTCTTAAAAATTGCCTGAGACACTCTGGGAAGTCCCAAAAGCCATAGGAATGAGATTCTCTTTTCACTTGGTAGAGATCAGTGTCAATGCTCCTTCATGACAACCTAGGTGGGACTTGGTAAAGGCAAGAGAGAGTAGAGATCAAATATCTTCAGTTTCTGGAATATCTTCTAGTCTTTTGAATCTTTTCAAATTCTGCAGTCTTTGGGGGGTTTGCCTTGGCATACTGAAAGGTTGTTACCTAATTGGAGTGGAAAGCAGCAAAATTTCTAATACTTGAGCCTAAACTTTGCTTTTTTTTTTACATTTTAATAGCTTTTTATTTTACCAAATACCTGCAAAGATAGTTTTCAACATTCACCTTTGCAAAATCTTGTATTCTAGTTTTTCTCCTTTCCACCCCACCTCTCATGGACAGCAAACAATCTGATACAGGTTAAATATGTGTGATTCTTCTAAACATATTTCCAAGAAAAATCAGATAAAAAGGTAAAAGGAAAAAAAAAAACAAGCAAACAACAACAACAACAAATAAGCTGAAAATACTATGCTTTGATTCATATTCTTTATCCATAGTTCTCTCTGGATGTGGATGGTTCATTCCATCACAGGTTTATTGAAATTGCCTCAAATGACCTCATTGCTGAAAAAAAAAAAAAAGCCAAGTCCATCACAATTGATCATCACATAATTTTGTTGCTGTGTGCAATGTTATTGTACCCAACTTTGACTGAAACTATTCCAAAGTATTCTTGTTTTAAGATTGACCCTTTGTCACAATACTATGCTGCCTTTCTCCTTTTGATCTTCACAGGACTAAAGAGTACATTTTTTAAAAATCTTCCTAATTAAAAGGGAGTAAAGGAAACAGAGATTTATTAAATCTTTTATCAAATACTAGCCAAAGTATGTTAAGTGATGATGAGACAAAACAAACAAAATTGTCACCATCTTTAAGAAAGTTATAATGGGTAAAGAATGTTGGACCTTGAGAATAATGCAGACTCCAAAATTTCCATTTTTAGGTTTCCTTTAGTCTTATGTTTTTCATTTTATAGTACTCACTCAGTTCTGGACATTTAATCTGGAATATATGAAATTCTCTAGTCCATTAAAGATCAATTTCCTTTCTCCTATAATATTATTCTCATATTTATATAAAAATTATTTTTGGTAATAAGCCCAAGATTATTTTGAACTTTTAAAATATTGCATTCCAAGATCTTTTTCTCATTTAAGAGAGAAATTCCAGGGCTTGTATAAAACTGACATTGATTTTTTGAAAGTAATTGTCTTTATTTCTGGTGCTTGCAATATTTTTAATTTGACTTGGAATCCCTGAAATATGGATGGAATAATGAATTTTGAGATATTTTACTTTGAGCTTTTCTTTCAAGAGATGATAGCAAATTCATCATATTTTACTTGTTCCCCTCCCCTTCACATCAGTCTGAGAAATCAGGAAAATTCATAAATTTTTCATTTCTGATTTTTTGAAATATAGCATTTAGGTCTCTTAAAAATGGTATTCAGTTAGACTGAAAACATTCCCTATCTTGTTTTCCAGGTTTGTTGTTTTCACACCATATACTTTATATTTTTTCTACTTTTTCAATCTTTTGGTTAAAGTTTACAGCTTTCTATTCTAAGATATTTGTTAATCTCTTGCTTCAATTTCAATGCATTCATATTACTCTTTTTAAAAATGCATTTCATCATTTGAATTTCTGATTTTAGTTTTTAGACATACTTTTCTTCAACAATGGATTGGGTGTATATATGTGGGTGTATTCACACACGTCTGTGTGTATGTGCGTATGTTTATAAAATACTTTGGATCATTTTATCCATCATTTTATCCCATCTTTAGCTTTCTACTTGGAATTGTGTATAACAGCCAGTTTCTGATTCCTACTTTGTCTCAACAGGACTCAGTTGTATTCTTGTGTTGACCTTCACTGCACAGAAAGAGATCTTTGAGGATCATAATGCTATATTGCCAAGATCTGTTTTTTTTTTTTAATCCCATATCTGGAAAAAGAGAAAGAGAGAAAGAGAGACAGAGAGAGAGAGAGAGAGAGAGAGAGAGAGAGAGAGAGAGAGAGAGAGAGAGAGAGAGAGACTTTTGAGTTCCTGATCCTTGGATGTCTCAGTTTGACATTCCTTCAATCACACTAATTACTAATAATACTTCAGGTGAATCGCACATTAACCTACATGACATTTTTTGGGGGAGGGGGATACTGCTGTTGCTGCCTATAGACACAGAGCCTTGAAGGCATAAGAGCCTCTGATAGGTCATGTTAGAGTTTATAGTGTTGTCTGTCTGAAGTACTACTGACTTTCTGAAAGACTTCTCATTATCCATATGCTTCTGTTTACTGTGTGTGATTCTGGAATAGTCACTGTAATTTTTATTGAATTTCTTGTTGATTATTTCTTATGATGATTTTTTTGCTGGAATAGGTATATAGGAGCTGAGCTGTTTTTAATTCAATTAGCAGGCATCCTTTGTCAGAAGTCTCCAGATCAAACATTAAAATACATTATGCTTATTTGACTTAAAGTTCAACTAAAATACCTGGGATATTTTCCCCAATGTAAGGCAAAGAAGTCCTAGACTCAGGAATATTTTTATTGAATGAAAATCAAGAACAGCAAATAAATAACATTTGGCTACACAAAGCCCACAGTAGGTTTTTCACTGTTACTTATAGTCTCTTGCTAAAGTCTTCATGTGTAAGGCTTTTTCACTAGTCTCTAAGGCTCATATCTCTGGCTCCTCTGTGTGTTGTCTCTATGATCAATTTCCTAAGGTATGGTAGTCACTCTTTATATGTGAAATTCAGGGGAAGCTTTGATTAAAGATGTTTGTGGGACACTCTCGAGAAAGCCCTGGAGAATCAGGAATGAATACTAATTGGTGAAGAACTCAAACTTAACTTATGCATTTATAAATATAGATAATTATTTTATCGATGAATTTTAGTGTTTTAATGTCTTGAACTATTTTTGCTTTCAATAATAATTATTTTTAATTAAATGATTTTTGCCAGAGTCCTTAAAATATTTCTTAGGTTTTGGAAATGCACAAAATTTTAAAGAATCAATATAGTATTTGTATCATATTCAGATAGAAACAGATCCTTATGGGTAGCATCATATTGATCTAGAAAACCACAAATTAATATTTTATTTCATATTTATTTGCTTAAACATTTCCCAATGACATTTTACTCTTGTTCAGGAGACACTCTAGGAACCTGATTACAATTTTGGAAGTGAAGTCAGAAAGCCTTGAGTTCTAATCTTATTCTACTGTTTTTCTACTATTTTGTCTGCCTTTCCTTCTGGAAGAGGTTCATGACATTAGGGAGGTAATGTCATGACATGCAAGTGAATTGAATTTAAGTGAGGAAGGGCTGTACAAGGTTACCTGTCTCACTTTCTCTTCCAGAGTCATCTGTGTCTATTGGTCTGGTACAGATTAGAACTGGACATGACCCTGGATGAAATGGGAGACTTTGGCCTTTTTTAAAATAGGTCTTAGTTTGAATGAGGCCACTTCTATTCAACAATTAAGGCAAGGTAGCAATTGAGGAAAAGTATGTCTTCTTTTACCTAATCAAAAAAAAAAAAAGAAAGAAAGAAAGAAAGAAAGAAAGAAAGAAAGAAAGAAAGAAAGAAAGAAAGAAAGAAAGAAAGAAAGAAAGAAAGAAAGAAAGAAAGAAAGAAGAAGAAAGAAAGAAAGAAAAGAAAAGAAAAGAAAAGAAAAGAAAAGAAAAGAAAAGAAAAGAAAAGAAAAGAAAAGAAAAGAAAAGAAAAGAAAAGAAAAGAAAATCCAAATAAATAAGTAAACAAATAAAGAGGGGAACACCCTCAGAGATTCTGGCCAAAACAGAATTATTGCTATTTCCTTCCTTCCTTTTCTTTTCCCCTTACCCTCTTCATCCCTTCCCTCTCTGTGTCTGTACATAGGCTATCATATCCTTACCTACAGCTGTCCTTAAAAACTTTTCTTTTTCCTTTTGGAACACTTAACCCTCCCAAGATATATTGGGGTTTGCTAGCAAGATTTCTTTCTTAAGGATCATGCCTTAAATTAAAACTACTTTAACTCTCTTTGATTGGTCAACAATGTGTCCTAGGCCAAGCCCTATTTGGTCATTGTTTGGGTCCTGATTGACTCAGAATGAATGTAAATCTTATTCTAGATACTTATTAAGTATATGACTCTGGGTGTATCATCTCATTTTTCTAACTTGTTTTCTTATCTGTGAAGTGAGGATATTAAACTCTACCTCTGTGTCATGTTTATGACCCCTTTGTGTGCTAACTTTGTATTTTAAAATGATTACTTATAAATTTTATAAATCTCATAGTGTTCTGCATAGTGTTGGGAAAGTTTGCAAGATGCTTTTATAAAGAGAACTAATTGAAGGATCATAAAAAAGGGGCCTCAGAAGCCATTTTATGTAACATCCACATGAAAATATGAGGCAGAGAGAGATTGATTTACCTCAAAAGTTCAGGATCATGAGGTTTAAGACCTAAACCAAGGTCCTCTGACTTCAAAGTAATGTTTTATTTTTTCCCATTACCATTCCATGTGTTTTATCATTGTGACTCTTTCCAATAATGAGATGATTAAAGCCAGTTCCAATGATTTTATGATGAAGAGAGCCAACATACCCACAGAGAGGACTATGAGAACTGAGTGTGGATCACAACATAGCATTTTCATTCTTTTTGTTGTTGTTTGCTTGCATTTTGTTTTCTTTCTCATTTTTTTTCCTTTTTGATCTGACTTTTCTTGTGCAGCAATATTATTATATAAATATGTATACATATATTATATTAACATGTATTTTAATATGTTTAACATATATTGGATTACTTGCCATCTAAGAGAGATGGTGAGGGAAGGAGGGGAAAATTTGGAACACAAGGTTTTGTAAGGGTCAATGTTGAAAAATTATCCATGCATATGTTTCAAAATTTAAAAAAAAAGCTTTAATAAAAAGTTTCATCACTGTAAACTTTCTAAGTCTAAGATTTTATAATTCTGACAAAGCAAATAAAGTAGTAGCAAGTCAGCTTCAAGATCATCAATGATCTAGACATAAAGAATGATATTATGAACAAATTAAAAGAAAACAGGATAGTTTACCTCTCAGATCTAAGGAGGAGGAAGGAATGTGTGACCAAAGAAGAATTAGACATTATTATTGATGGCAAAATAGATAATTTTGATTACATTAAGTTAAAAAGTTTTTGTACAAATAAAACTAATGCAGACAAGATTAGAAGGGAAGCAATAAACTTGGAAAACATTTTAAAATTCAAGAGTTCTGATAAAGGCCTCATTTCTAAAATAGATAAAGAATTGACTCAAATTTGTAAGAATTCAAGAAATTCCCTAATTGATAAATGGTCAAAGGATATGAATAGACAATTTTCAGATGAGGAAATTGAAACTATTTGTAGTCATATGAAAAGGTGCTCCAAATCACTATTGATCAGAGAAATGCAAATTAAAATACCACTACATATCTGTCAGATTGGCTAAAATGACAGGAAAAGATAATGATGGATGTTGGAGTGGACATTGCTGGTAGAACTGTGAATGGATCCAACAATTCTGGAGAGCAATTTGGAACTATGTTCAAAAAGTTATCAAACTGTGCATACTCTTTGTCCCAGCAGTGTTTCTACTGGGTTTATATTCCAAAGAGATTTTAAAGGAGGGAAAAGGACCTACATGTGCAAAAATGTTGTGGTGGCCCTTTCTGTAGTAGCAAGAAACAGGGAACTGAATGGATGCTCATCAATTGGAGAATGGCTGAATAAATTGTGATATATGAATGTTATGGAATGTTATTGTTCTGTAAGAAACAACCAGCAGAATGATTTCAGAGAGGCCTGGAGAGGCTTACATGAACTGATGCTGAGTGAAATGAGCAGAATCAGGAGATCATTATATATAGCAATAACAAGACTATATGATAATCAATTCTGATGGAGGTGGCTCTCTTCAAGAATGAGATGATTCAAAAAAATTCCAGTTGTTCAGTAATGAAAAGAGCCATCTACACCCAAAGAGAGGACTATGGAAGTGGAGTGTGGACCACAATATAGCATTCTCACTCTGTTGTTGTTTGCTTGCATTTTGTTTTCTTTCCCAGTTTTTCCCCTTTTTTTTCTTATTGATCCGATTATTCTTGTGCAGCAAAATAACTGTATAAACATGTATACATATATTGGATTAAACATATATTTTTAACACATTTAATATGTATTAGACTACCTTCCATTTAGGGGAGGAGATGGGGGGAAGGAGGGGATAATAAAAGGCTTTGCAAGGGTCATTGTTGAAAAATTACCCATGCATATGTTTTGTAAATAAAAAGCTTCAATTAAAAAAAAAGAAATACAAAAAAGATCATCAATGTAAAAAAAAAAAAAACCCAAAAAACTACTATTCATAGAATAAGTTACTTTAACATAATGAAATATTAATAAAAAGAAGGTATGTTTCTTTTAGAAACTGACCAGAACCTTAAAACAAATTGCCCTTTATCTTTTTTAGATAGATTTAGAAATGAAGAGAACCACAAGGAATATAGTGGTTTGTATGTGTTTCTTCTTGTCCCCAGATTGCTGATGTAAGCATTTAGTGCCATTCACAGTCAATGGTTAAGAAAAGATTAATCAATTGCCATTAATAACAGTTCTGATAATAATCCATATACTATAATGCATAGTGGTAAAATACAATGAAAGAGAACCTGAAAGCTGTTATTCATTCATCTTAACTGCATGGAAAGTATTCTTATGAAATGGCTCCTCAGAGAAATCAATCTGACATTACTTTATATTAAGAAGTTCATTTCTTTACTTCTCACAAACTGAATTGAGGTCAATGATACTATCACTGTCTTCTTCCCTCCTTCACAGAGCCTAAAGTAAGCTGCAGATTAGGTCGGTCTGCATCTACATCAGGTGTGCCTCCTCCATCAGTTACTCCTCTCAGGCAAACCAGTGATCTGCAACAGAGCCAGGTACCATCATCGTTAACCAATCGTGAATGACTTCATGTGACGCACGCAACATGCCAAATGCTTCTCACGTCTCTCTGTCTATCATTTGTTACCTGTAGACTCTTGACATTTGCTTTTACTTTTCTATGTGTGCATATGCGTGGATGAGATGGGTTGTGCAGTTGTGTGTCCCATCACCTGGCAAGGAAAGTCTGCTCTTTGCTCCTGGTGGAACTTTCTTTGCTGTTTGTCCCCAAGCTGTTTCTTTTTGTCTCTATTTTCCATCATTCTGTAATATAAATGTAGTAAATTTGTACTATATGTATTAGCTTAGTATTTTTAGTCTTTTTCCATGTTTTATGTACTTTTATACTGTCTTTAAAAAATTTATCAACATTTGATAAATTTAATTTTTTTTTCTGTAGGTTTCTGTTAAATGTCTTGCTGTAAACACATTGATGTTGTCACCAAATTTGTACATACATTTGAACTCTGGTCTTATTGTACTGTAACATTTGTGCCAGTTGCATATTTCCTCTAGCTTGGAGCATGATTGTAAGACACTGTGAAACATTATTGTCCTTATAAATGCTCATATATGGAATTATTTTCATTAAACATGGCAGCTCGTCTCTCTTCTAACCTAGACCATGTAGACAAACTGAACAACTGAAGAGAATAATTTTAATCCTATTCATGAAAAATTGTAGAATAAGAATTCAAGGTTAAACAAAATGTCTTTATAATAACTGTATCTGTAATGATCTCAGAGATTCTAAGTGTTCCTGAATAGTCAATGAGACTATAAAATGTTATGACTTGAAGTGACACAGCAAGAAATTAAGAAGAGATAGGTTCAAACACCATGTAATGTTGTACAATATGAAATATTAACATACTTTTCACTTGAAGACGTGTTGTATTTTGGGTTTTCTAATTTTCCAGAACAATTAAACAAGCAATTAGTAATTCTAAATATCATCTATATTACATGTCCAAAAGACAAATTGTCAGTCTATATTAGTGGAGGGAATTTCAGCATGTAGAGTTCCCACTGAAAACTCACTTCCAGATTTTCTCTTTTTTCCAGCTCCTCCTCTGCCTTCCAATAATAACAACAAAATCTTACCAATAGAAAATATAAATCTATTCTATCTACTTTTATTTGTGAGATTATCAGTGATTTTGACATGTTCTTCTGCCTTCATGGGAACCTTTCCTTGGTCAATTGATGTTAATATTCATGAAATTCATTCCATATGTATAAATACAAGAGAGAGAGAGAGAGAGAGAGAGAGAGAGAGAGAGAGAGAGAGAGAGAGAGAGAGAGAATTATAAAATGGCACCTTATGAAATAAATCCACAGAGGACAGAGGACATCTCCTCTATAGGGAATGACCATTACTGAAAACAGGAATTATACGTTTATCAATTATTCAAAATGTCAGGCCATTTGAAAAATGTGAACCAGCAGAATAATTGTACTTCCTTCTAATGGGAGGCTGCAGTGTTTCTCAGTGTTTTGTACTGACCTAATGTGCTCATGCTTTGATTTATGAATAAGAAAGGCACTCTGCAAACAAGACATAAGTCTGGCTTCTTTCCGACAAAGGCACCTTGACTGCTCTTTAGATGATCCACTCTCTAACTAAGGAATGAATGGAAAAAACATTTAGAAATGAATTTAAATAATTGGAAGAAGAGGCAATCTGGTTGACCAGTACTATAAAAAGAAAAAAAAATGCTACATTTACTAAATAATCAAATAAACAAGAAGGAATTACAAGGAGAAAATTTCAGTTATAGATTGGATTATTATTATGAATGGAATTAATCTATATTATGGTATGTCTTTTTTGCTTGTGAATTGCACTTTTCTTTTTGAAGAAATACTCTGTATTCCTTCCTTTTACCCCACTTCTGATGCCTTCCATGTATGTTCAAGGGAAGTGGAGAAGATCTTAAGAAGGTAACCATTGTGATAAAGATAATGGTCATTGTAACATCAGTATTTATAAAATCATGTAATTTGTATCTTCAAGAAGAATGAAACCTTTGAGCTCTAAGATAACCAGTAGGAAGCTTTGACATGATGCAATAGTCATCAGTATTCCATTATAGGGTGTAGAGGTCACATTTATCATTAGCTCAGTCCAGAGTTCTTAGCCTTTTATTGTGGTATGGATCCCTTTTTAAGTTCATGGAATAACATCCATTGGTTTACAAAGGAGATCAGCTACAATGAAATAAAAACATGATTTTTTCCCATTCAAGTTTATAGATACCCTGAAAATTATACATTAACCCCTTTGGGGTCTATAGATCACAGTATCTCTGTTCTAAATGCTTCACATATCTATGGTCTGGAGTTGTGATAGTACTATTTTCACAATGCTATTATATCGTAAAGTTTGAGATATGATTATGGAACCAAGAAATGTTTACTCCCTTCTCCTAATAAGTTACTATTTGGAAATAGTCACCTAGACTTATTTAGGAGACTACCAATTGTTTGAAGCAAGCAGGAAATGTATTTAAGTTTGAACCATCAGCAATTGAATTGTTTTGTCACCAAATTGTGATTAGCTTCCAGAGCTGTGTGATACTATTTTGGGATCTAGACATCTTCATTTGCAAACCAATGGGTGCTTGTAGAAAACATTTTGGCTGAATATGTGGCAAGATTTTGTTATTCATGTCTTCCAATATTTTCCCTAACATAAATTTCTTGTTTATTGGATGTCGCAGATATCTGCAACATCCAATAAACAAGAAACACCTGCCTTGGTAAAGTCAAGTGACCTTAAAAATATGCATAATGTTGGTGAAAGCAAGGCATAATGGAAAGAGCATTGGATTTGGATTTGGGAGTTCTGGCTTGTATCATATTAGATATATGATTTTGGACATAATCTTTAATCTCTCTGGGGTTCAGTTGTTTCATATGTAAAATGAGACAATGAGATTACAGGACTTCTAAGTTTCCATTTTAAAAGGGATGATCCATTCTGATTATCTTTAAGTTCATTCTTCTCCATGAGGTGGATTATTCTCTTTTCTCTTCAAAATCTGTTTTTAATTCATTTTTATAGTTTGCCATTTGCAACATTTGTAATTTATTTGCAATGGCCAGAAGCCTCCAGGATCCCTAGAGACAGGGTAAAAACTGATTGTTTTAACAACAAATTTAGCCATTGAGCTGTAAATCCAGAACCAGGAATGTAATGATTCTATTTGAATGGCTTTGTAACATATTTAGGAGCTATAGTATTACAAACATAAAACCATAGGACCTTTTTGGCTCACTCTTTGGAGAATATTTGTTAAATATAGAATGCTGTCATCAGCACAGTAAACTTCTCCCAAAACAAAGAAGGAAACTCTACTAAAACACTGGGAAAACCAAAGCAAGCAAGGTATTGCTATTTTCTCTAAATTCAGTCATATATAAAGCAGAGGAAAAATCCATAACACTACAACCCCTGGAGATGTGCCTCCTTTGTACCATCATATATTGTGGCATTTGCTATTCTTATGTACACTTGAAGACTTGGAAGTATTTCTGCACCAAAAATTAGGGAACAATTTTCTTAGTTGCAAAAGGAAATCTATGTGGAATTTAGTATATGAAATTCAGCATTCAAGTCTTTTATTTTTCCTTCCCATGGTAAAAATTTAAAGCTAAAAACTCAGGACAAAAGGAAATGCAAATTACAAATATAATGACATTTCAGAGAGTGAATCCTCAAATCCACAACTGAGAACACACCTAACTGCTCAGTAACTTCTCCTACTTCTTTTTCCACTGGAAATAATAGTTGGATTCTTCCTGCAGCAGAGTTACAATATGAAGGCAATTGTTAAAGTCCTATATTAGTACCATTCTCTTTTAGAAGAGCAAAATAATTTGTTTGAATTAGGGTACACCACTGATTCAGTTTATCTTGGCAAGGTGCTCTGGTAAATTGACTTTTTGAACTAATCTCCATTGGGAAGAAGAATAAGGAGGATGTTTTTAAGCAGATTCTTGTCCAATTCAAGAAGTTTTTAATAATGAAATCACTACATGAAAAATACTGTATAAGACACCGATGATATAAATACAAATCATAGTAATTAAACACTTTGTACTCTAAAACTTATATAATGATATATAAAATTTGCAAAATGCATTTCATATGTTAACTCATTTGAGCTTACAAAACATAAATCCGCATATAGAACCACGTAATTTTGATCTTAAGTGACATCCAAGAAATCATCTAACTCTTCTCATGACAGTCCAATCGAAACATGGACTACTATAGGAAGAACATACAAATCTTGAAAAATCTCAACAGAAAACACTTATAACTTCTGCCCACATTTTTGCCCATATTTTTTCTGCCATTTTTTGACATTAAAATGAGAGTTTTTCCTTATGATATTCTAAAAGCTTTCCTTCTTTCTGTCTTCAAATCCTTAAGCATTTATTAAGGGTTTATTTGTACACTAAGAGCTTATCTAAGCATTAAAGATTCAAAAACAGTGGCAAGAAAGGTCCTTGTCCTTGAGGAGCTTATATTCTAATGGCAAAGAAATAGAGATAAAGAGGCAATGCCTTTGTGGCATAGAGATAATGTCACGTGAAGAAGAATTCAACTATTTCTGCTAGGTCTTTGAGGGCAGAACTAAGGGTAATAGACAGAACTTAGAAGGAAAAAAAAAATTAGGCTTAATTTACGAAAATAAAATTCCTATCAATTAGAGCACTACAGAATGGAAGGGAGATTCTTTGGAAGGCCATGGGTTGCCCTTCAATAGAAATTTTAAGCAGTGGCCATATGACTATTTTTTAGTTAGTTTATAGGCATGATGCTTGGTCAGGTGTGATTTAAATTAGATAACCACTGAGATCCCTTTTAACTCTGATATTCTGAGATTTTTTATGATTCTCTGTAGGATTCATGAAAGGGAAAAGAGGGATATGTGTCTAGGAAGGTAGATTGGAGCTGGCCATTCACACTGGTTACATATTTGCTTTTGTAGATAAGGAAAGGACTATGAAGTGGAATCAGAAAGGCTTACTTTATTATCTACATCTCAAAACTTACTATTGGCCATACCCAGCTGTGAGAGTTAATTACTAAAAACAAAACAAAGTAAACCATAAGGAAACAAGCATTTGAGGATTTTAAAACAATAACTAAACTCTGAAAGAGGCAGAAATGACTTAGGAAACAATCACTGGAAAGATGCAAACATACCCTAAGCCTCTTGGATTTTTTTTTTTTTTTTTGCCCTTAGTTCTTATGGAAAGTAGGAATTCTAATTTTAACATAGTATAATCAGTGATCAGTATAATATCTGCATTTTGTAGGTGTTTAATAAATGCTTATTGAATAAATGAATCCTTTAAATTTTTCTCTTCCAACCCTTTATTTATAGGTATCAGTATTATTACAAAGGGTTGTTAAAATGTTTCTGCATGTTGATAGGTATAATTGGTAGCAATTAATCAATGTATCTTTGACTGTTTCCCTATCACAGGACACATTACTGACCTAGAGCCAAAGGCTAGGAGATCCATTCTGTTGAAGGTATACAGAATCATAGATTCAGAGACATATCTGAATCAAAGGAATTGGATTCAAATCTCACCTCTGACACTTACTATCCATATTATCAGGACCAAGTAATTTAACCTCCAGGGTTTCAGTTTTCCTTATCTGTAAAATGAGGGGATCAATACTACTTGAATTGTGAGTTCCCTTACAACTTTAAATCTATAATCCCATTACTCTAATATACAAGTGATTTAGGACAATCATATCCATAAAAGTTCTCTTCCCCCCACCTTAGTCTGTTTAAGTCTATGAAGTAGACCTAAATAAAGATAGATAATATTACCTAACATTTATATAGCGCTTACTATATGTCAGGTACATTGTTAAGCACTTTATAATTATCTCATTTGATCTCATAATAAAAGGTGCTTTGAATTAAATATCACTATATTGTCTCCCTTTTCTTTGTTCACAGATATTTTACTGCTGAAAGGTATAGGAAGAGGTCGTGTGGGGGCTGTGTGTGTGTGTGTGTGTGTGTGTGTGTGTGTATGTGTATGATAAAATATTATTCTAAGTATGGTAGCCACTCAAAAGTAAAGAAAGGGCATAGAAAACCAATTAAATGGAATAAGATTATGCCTGAAACTGTTATTGGTTAGGCATTTAGAACATTCAACTACCCCTTCCTTATCTAGACCAAATGTATTTCAGTCAATAAACATGTATTAAGTGCCTACTATGTGTCAGATACTGGAGATATAAAGAAAGGTAAATGACAGTCCTTAAGCTCATGGCGCTCACTATCTAATAAGTTTTAGAGGTAGGAATTTATTTTAGTTAGTAAGCATTTGTTAAGTATCTTCTGTGTGCCAGCACTGTGCTAAATAAGCATTTTTGTCTTATTTTTATTCTTTCATGGCAGAAAACAAAGCACCAAATTATATCTGCTTTGTAGAAGTTATGGGAAACTGTAAGTCAAAGTCCATTTCAGCTCTAAATTTTATGTTCCTATTCAAAACTTGGCTTGGGTTAAGACATTGGATATATGATATAGGAATGAAGAGGCTGCCTATGTAAAGTAGGGCGTAAACAAGCAAATTCAGGAATAGTTTTGCTTTATTTTGACAATCAAAGAAGCAGAATAAAAAGGATGCTTATGTTAATACAACATTCATCCAACCAAGATATTTGAATCCTTGAACAAGGTGAACTCAAATAGTTCATATCCTTCTCTCATTTTAATTCTCAGCAATAGAATGAATTTATTGAGTCCATTTCTTGTACATGGATTTTGTTTTTCAAAGATTTGCCTCAGAATTAATTGCAGAAATATTCTCTGCTTCTCTTCCTGGAGATCTAGGGGGCTTCTGAGTCTTTACATCAAGTTTAAGATAATTCCAAAAGTATCTTGCATAAAAGGCTGGCTGGAGGGACTGGAGGGGACAGAAGAAAAACACACCAATCATTTTCAAAGGTGCCAGTTAATGAGATTGGAAAAGAGAAGTATATCCTGGTCCTCTGGAAAGCACCATTGTTTCTTCTTGTCTTTAAGCCAAAGTGCTAAATACATTAAAAAAAAAAAAATCACAGGCTAAGGACTTAGAGAAAATTATGAAGTCGTTTTCTAACAGGGATTTCTACATTACAATCTTACAGCTCCTTAAATTACTTATCTATGCATTTTTTAAAAAGTGAATAAAAATAATATTACATGGGAATTGGTTCCAGGAAGCTAAGTCAGCACAACCAAAGCTAAAAGGATGTAATTAATACTCACCCTATGGCCTGGACATGGTATTTTGTGAATCTAAGGTAACTTAAATGCAAGCATTTCCATAGGGCCTCACTAAGAAGCACCTGAAGGTCCAATGAAAGGAAGAAAGTCCTTAAACATTAGAAAGGAAGGGAAGTTAAAAAAAAGTGTAATTTACCAAGTAGCCAAGCATAATATTGGCTCAATACCATTCCTTTTCCCTATATAGTGAGGCTACTAATAGACAAAAAGAGAGGCAATTCATTCACAATCCCCATTAAGACAATCTGCCTGCTCTTAAACATATTATCAGGGCAAAAAAGGAAAGCATGAGAAGAATTCATTGATATTCATTGAAAGCAATCTGCATACCCCTGTGCTTTTTTGTAGGCTACACAAAAGAAGTTGCATATAATAATAGCCCATATTTCTATCATATTAGAACTAGAAATGACCTCAGAGTTCACCTTGCCCATTTTAAAGATGAACAATTGAGGTCCAATGATTTTTCCCAACATCAACCTAATAGAAGGGATGTGAACCTGTGATCTCTGACTCCAGAGTGACTATTCTTTCTACTATATTTTGCAGTTCTCATAAGATTTTTGGGGGTAGAAATGTTTATTGAAAACATTTGTTTTAACATAGAATAAATTTCAACCTGCTCTCTTCTAAATGTATAGTGCTTTAAGGTATAGAAAATGCTTTCCTTAAACCAACCTTATAGTATCAACAGATAGTTGTTCTGAGAATCAAATGAGATAAATTATGTAAAGCTCTTGATAAATGTTAATAAGATATATAAATGCTGCTATTGTTATTATTAATAAGTGATTTGTTTATGACCATAAAGCAAATGTTTGAGGCATAACTCAAATCCATAACTCAGATCCATATTTCCAATTCCCAATCCAACTCTCTATTAATTTTTACTGGGTCACCTCTCCAATACGGGATTGTAAATGTATTAAAAGGTTCTTATTTTTTTAACTTTCCCATCACATTGGTACAACTTTTCATTTCTAAGTCAACCCAATCAATAAACATTTATTAAGTGCCTACTATGTGCTAAATTCTTTTACAGAGTCAATGGGGTCTAGAAAATCTGTTTTTGTGCAGTTGATCCTTCACTGTACGCAGGAGCCCATTTTTCTGTAACATTGCAACATTTTGACTCCATTAATAGGATATAATGTCTTTGAAAAAGAGAACAGATTTAAGGAAGTACCTTTATTGGTGGTACATGAGAGTGGTAGCCTGTCCTCATAATTAGGTTGTATTAATTGGACCACAATGTAAGTATTTCAGCTGATTTGTTTTTGGTCCAGACCTGTGATTTCCTAGAGAAGCCCCTAGTACTAATATATCGCCATCATTGATTATTGGTGTTTCAACTATATCTTAAAATCTTAAAGAATTAGCTGAGGCGTAAAATTTATGTAACTTTCATTTCACAAAGTTAGTATGTTTCAGAAGTAGGATTTGAAACCAGGGTCTCTTGGTTGGAAGGACAATTCTTTATCCTCTATATCATGCTGCTATTTCATGTGTTCGCCTACTATAATAATAATATTATAATAATGCCTATGTCACAATGAAATTCCCTTTCTTGAAAAAAAGTGATGTTTAATAATTTATGAGATTATGCTTGATCCTGTGGAATTTGTTTTTCTAATAAGAATGTCAAGAGCTGTAAAATGATATTTAATTATTTCCAATTCTAACATACTTATTTAAAATATAGTAACAAAATAGCTAAGAGAAAGATATTTGTGTTACTTAAATAGCTCTCATATCCAGTAACTTATATCTCATAGTTTGAAGGATCATTTTGTTTCTATTATTTATTCTTTGAGTTTAAATAAAAGCCTGGGCTTTTTTTTCCCACAATGAACTCCATAGATTTCTGGAAAATTGACACATGCAGATAAAGCATTATTTCTGTATTCTGTAACATATGAATATGTTTAAACAGTAATGGCTGTGTGTTTTCTTTTATACTGCCTTTTGTTTATTTGTTTATAAAATTTTCCTTTTAAATAGTAGACTAGTCACATGACATTGTTTCCATGGCAGTTTCATCATGATTAAGAAAATCAAGAGGACAGTATTCCTTTATTTCTATCTTTCATAAACATACCTTAATGAGTTTCCAGGAAAAGCCAGGGGAGAATTTAAAGATAGCAGGAAGACCTGTAACTATTCTTTCTATTCATGAGCTAAACCATATATGCCAAAGGAATTTTCTCCATCTGACTATTTGTCCTCCACACCCTTAATATCATATTTTGTTTCACATCCCAGTGGTTTCTCTGTGAAGAGAATAAGACATTATGTGGAATCTTTATGGAGAAATTCTAACATCATTTAGATAATGGGGAAAGGCATTTTAACTATAACCTATTAGTTGATGATACTTCTTTCACATACTGTTTCATATTTCATTATAGTTCCCACTTCTGGTGCCAATTGTTTCCCAAACAGTGACCTTAGAGTGTTCTAGAATCTATATCACCTTCTCCTCCATTGGTTGGCATCTACTCTGAGCTACTTCCTCAATGTCTCATAACACTGATAGAACAAGTCCACAGAAGGCAGCTGATTCCTGCCTTCTTAGTTCTATGGGAAACCTTTTTGTGGTTTACAATAATGACTCTCAAGAACCACTATTAATATATCTCATATTGATAATCTAAATAATTAGCTTTATTGTAAAAATATTTATTGCCATTGTAAAGCAAGAATAGTAATTACGAAGCAAAACTTTTGTGGCACACTATCTGACCACTACTCACAAAGCCTATGGAGAGAATGGGAACAGAGAGCAAATGTAATGTTGTATGCATGTGAATAACATATGCCAAAGGTGTACCATATAACTCTTGATCACTAGGAAGCACTTGCTCCTTTTGTGGAAAATTAAGTATCACAGAGACAAATAGGTAGAGAAGCGGGTAGAGTACTGTGCCTTAAGTCATAAAGATAAATATGGCCTCAGAGACTTATCAGTTGTGTGATCTTGAACAATTCACTTTTCTTGCCTCAATTTCCCCAAGTGTAAAATGGAATCTACCTCAGAGAGTTATTGTAAGGATCAAATGAGATACTTTTATAAAGTATTTTGCACATAATAGACAATATGCTTATTCCCTTCACCTACTTACATCACAAGGCTATTGGAAGGAGAGCACTTTGGATAAAATGTAACATCATTTTTATTATGGATTATATAACTCACAAAAGGGGGGCAGAGAAAAAATGGATTAATTATAAATTAAAGAAGGTAGTTAATTGCCTGAATCCACTTTTCCATTCATGATATTTAATAAGTATGGTTTAAGGAAAAAGGCAAAATATGAAAGAGACCTTACCTCCTTCAACAAGCTTACATTCTTCCAAGAAAGAAAATATGTACACAGATTCCCTCTCCCTCTCCCTCTCTCCCTGCTTCCTTCCATCACTCTCTCTTTCTTTCTTTCTATATATATCTATAACTTTCCTGTCTTAGGAGGATCTAAAGAAAAAATGAAAGGGAAAATCTGCTTTCACTTTTTTTTACTTTACATTTCACTGGTTGACATTCAATATTCTAATTCCTTTCTCTTGAAATGAAGGTTAGCTTCTTTTCTATTTAGCTTCTATTGGAAAGCTTCTTTTCATGATGGATAGGTAAAACAAAATTTCAGAGAATGGGCATACTGTTATCTGAATTGAGTTTCCCTTCCTTTAAAAGGAGGAAATATTTGCTTGAAGATTATAGGTATTTCAGTCAGTGTCCTGTCTTTTGTTCTTTTTGTTTTTCTTCTGTTCTTTGTCTTAGTAACTGACACTTAGAAAAGGAAATTTTACTGAGTTACTCACATTTCCAGGTAGACAGAGCCAACACTTGGAAGAAGTGGTAAGTTACTCACTCCTACTCCAAAGTATTTTTATTACTACCTCACATTTTTATATTCCCACTCCTTTAAGCACAGGTGTTATCTGGGAGGCATAAAAAATTAAGTCTCTGTTGATCATTAACACTTAACTAAAATTAATTGATCAGAAGAAATTATGAACTATTACGGCTTGGAAAGACTTGTAACATTAATTTGATCCAATATATACAATACGGCCTTGGGAGATTATGGCATACTATGGTGGGTTTTGATTGAAAGGTCACCAAAGGAAGAGAGATCCAGGGATACACAAATTGCATAAATTCATCCCTGGGCACAGTGATGCATTTCAAAGTGTGTATTTCATGTGACTCAATTTGTCCCCTAGCTTAAACGCTATTGAATTTAGGGAGGTGGGATGGAAGCAGTCAAAGTATATGTTTAAAATAAAAAAAGGAATGGAAAATCTCCAACCCCCTATGGTCTGAAGGTCTAAACAGGGTATTATAAATGTATCTAAGAATATTGGTGGATAAATAGCTCCACCTAGCGGTTTGAACAGAGTTTGCAATCTTTTTCATTTAAAAAAGAAAGGAAAAAAGGAAAGGAAAAGATTGGAGAAAGGTAAAATAGATTATCACATTTATGAAGTAATTATTTTAAAAATGGTGTTTCTCAAAAAAAGTTTCTCTCATCATTACTTCACCCCCCTACACACAGAGAAGCAAAAAAAGCAGAAAATGACAGCAGTATGGCATGTTTTGTTCTAAATCTCTGACTTTGACCATTTAGAGAACTTATAATATAGGAAGTCCCCTAACCCATTCAGATCTATAACTGGTCCATAATTTATAATTGCAGAGATTTTCCTGGGTTACTAAAAGATAAAGGGATTTGCTTATGATCACATGGTATAGAAGAGGATTTGGGCCACTAATTTTTGGTTTCTTTTTTACTCAAGGACTGGGCCTTTTTCTACTATATCAGTTTGCTTTTTAATAAGTCATTAATTAGAAATATCTGATACTGTTATCTGTATTTGTTTTCTTTACTCAGAAAGTAGTTAAGTATTTCCATTCTACAGATTGAAAAATTAAGATACTAAAGGGTTTTACCCATATATTACATTATATATGTATATATGTACATATATATATAAGTATATGTTAATACATGTGTATAAAATATTTCTTTCCTTTATTGCCCTTAATATTTTGAATAGAGTGAATTTTCAATGATCTGAAATATAAAAAGACATAAATAATCCCAAAGGAAAAATGGCCATAAATGTGTGTGTGTGTGTGTGTGTGTGTATGTGTATGTATATACACACACACATCTTTATACAGGTGTGATTACATATTGGTATATATATGTTAGTGTATATATACATAGATAGTATGTGAGTGTACTTAAGGGGTTATAATGCACATCTTTGAAGATATATGTATAAATATGAATGTGTGTATATGCACATGCACAGTTTGGAATAAGTCTCTTACTACACTGACTTATTCACGGGCATGTGTGAGCTGACAATTGTTAATATTTTTCAAGGAAAGCAGTGAAAGTATATTGTAAAAAAATAAGCCAGGAGCTATGTGAAATGCATAGTTTACTTATCCTTATTCTTATATCATAAAATTATGTAATTTCAAAGATGGAATATCATATCTCTTTTAGGTCATCTTCTTCACCTCTTTCATATTCTATACCCATCCCAATAAATTACTTTTCTTCATTCTGGAGATGAATAAAATTTTATCTTAGAGTAATACAAAGTAGCATCCTAATAAATAAAACCACCCTTTCTTTTAAGTTCACTCACTCTAGTCACAGCTTTTCTAGAATGGGAACAATGATGTAATAATGGCTGATTTAATAATCTGGAATCAAGAAGAGATGGCTGCAAATCTTGGTTCTGATGAATACTAGCTGTGTGACCAAAGGGATGTGTCTTAATTCCTCTGAGACTCCTTTTCCTGAGCTCAGAAGGTTTCTGGGGGTCTGTGAAAATTTATATATGTGTATTTGTGTATGTATGTGTATACATACAAATATACACACATACATATATACATATATATACAGACATAAACATAAATATATAATTATATTTAATTATTTCTTTTGTATGATTTCATTTTTAGATACATAATATTTGCATGATTTCTTATATACTTACTTTCGTATTTACCTTACTGTATAAAATAACATTTTTAAGAAGGCATCATAGGAATCACTAGATTGACAAAGAGGATCCATGGCCCAAAAATGTTAAGGCTAGTCTCTTCTGAATTAAAATATATGATGCTGAGAACTGTTGATTTCTATCTCTTTTTGATTTGGGGCCCAGTATGGGGAAATGAATTAACAAATAATATCAACAAAAGACATGAATGAGTAGAACAAAGTTCACTAACTTTGATGTCAGTATAAATCTCCCCTCTAATACTATGTCTTTTTCTTAACATGAAGGAAGCTCGTAAAAAGGCTTTCGAGTTCCTTTCCTTCACTAGAAGTATAGGCCTATGACATTTCTATTGTATTTTTTCAGGTAATTACCTAATACTAAATCTTGTCAAGATTGTAAATCTACCAAAACTTTACCCTTTTAATGAAACATGGGTAGGGTCACATGAATAAACTCTGTGTTTTGAAATGGTGAGTATCACTATCTAGCTCTCATCCTACAAAGTCATATTTTTTCCCATTTGTTTGTTGGAATACTGTTACTTCAAAGCATATATTTTCTAGAACAAGCAAGACATAGATATTAGTAAATATTACCCACTTTTTAAGTGAGTGTTTTTTTTTTCCAAAAAAGATAATTGCCCAAAGTGCCTAAAGTTAGCATAAAATAAGCAAACTCTAGTACGTCTCAGGAACAAGGAGAGAGTCCGGTGAGACAAGGAAGAGCTTAAACATCTCTTTTCAGCTGACTAGAGAGGAGATCCACCACACATAGGGATAAGTACATAGAAAGTAATTTCTACAAACAACGGGTACTCTGTGTGTGTGTTTGTGAAAAATGAAAGATGAAATGAACTTTGAATAAAACTAATATTTCAGAAGCATAATGAGGAGGAAGTACATACCATGTTTGAACACCTACTATGTGTCTGGTGCTTTATTGGGTGTTGGTATTAAAAAGACATTAATGGCATTGTTCTCCCTCTTAAGGAGCTTAACATTGTATATCAGTGGAAATAGCATGTAATTATATAAGAAAATCAAAACTGATAGAAAATAAATTCAACATAATTAAGGAGATAGAAGATGTTTGCTTCTGGGGAAATCAAGGGGGGAAAAACGTTATAAAAGAGGTAATTCTAAAGCTTAAGGATTCTAAGAGGTAGAAAGAGAACAAAAGTGGGAGAAGAGGAGCTCTGTATGAAGAACAGCTTGGCTGAGCCACGGTATGCCAAAGAGAATAATGCCAAATGTTTAAAAAAAAAAAAAAAGTCTTAAAAAGTAGAGATGGGAGATTACTGTCAAGTTAATAGAGGAACGCGTAGGTCAGCATGACTGGAACATAAAATACATGAAGTAAAGCAATATAAAATCAGTCTGGAAAGGTAGGTAAAAGCCAGATTGTAGGGCTTTTAACTGCCTAGTTGAGGAGATTGCATTTAATTCTAAAGGCAATCAAAGTCATCAAAGGAAGTGACTGAATAGAGTTGGTTAGATGGTAGGGATGGGGCTATAAGATAAGAGTGCAGTTTATTGTGAAAAATATTAAAGTGAACAGCAAAGGTCAGTCAGAGAGGGTTCTTACCTATTTATCAAGAAATCCTTATGAAAGTTTATGTGAGAAGTTGCAGTGGACCTGTTCTATTCTTGGAATATTTTTCCTCTTCTATCAATTTCCTTGGCTTCCTTTCATTCTCAACTAAAATCCTATCATCTGTAGCAAGCCTTCCCCAATCCCTCATAATTTCAGTGCTTTGCCTCTGCTATATTTTTCCTCATATACTGTATATTGATGGCCTTCTATGTAATTGTTTCTGTGTTGCCTTCCCCATTAGATAATAAACTTTTTGAGGGCAGGAACCATCTTTTGCTTCTTTTTGTATCCACAGAGCTTAACCACTGCCCAGAACATAACAGACATTTCATAAAAATTGATTGATTGATTGATTGATTGAAGGTGCCCCCACAAATCCTTTCTATTACTTTTTACCATCCCTGTGCTTGATGCTGGTGTTAAGAGTGGGAAGAGAGAGATCAAGCAAAAAAAAAACAAAAAACAAAAAACAAAAACAAAACAAAACAAAAAACAAGAAACAAAAATCCCAGTAACTTGACTCTTTACCTTTAAGAAATTAATTTCTAGGTAGGGAGATGAGAAAAATACACACTCCCATGAAACAATTCTGAGATAAAGATTCCTATATGTTGTCAGAAACCTGAGAGATGAACCATTACATTTTATAGATGAGGAAGATAAGACCTCAAATGAAGAAGTAATATGTCCAAAGTCACAATGATGTTAAGTAGCAGAACAAGATTTTGAACCTAGATTTGCTGATTTTAACTGAGTAACTCTGTCTTCAATGATTTTTTTGTTAATGTCAAATTTTTTCAGAATCTAAGAAATTCTAAGTTCTAATATTAAGAACTGGTCTAAGAAAGACAAAGTTAGATTGGGTTTATTCCTTCTAAGTAAATAGGCATGATATAGGGGAGCACAGTTAGAACTGAACTCAGGGTGGGCATAAGGAGCAGAAGTAATAAAAACAAAAATCACAGAGAGGGGATGGTGTAATTGTAAAGTGGTCTTAACAGCTCATCTCTGGACTGGGTTGTTTTTCCAAATGGAAAGTTGACATGAATAATTCTGAATTTATTATCTGGCATAGGAGGGAAAATTCTGGATTCAATTGGCAAGTACCATAATGAACTTCTGATGTGCAAGAAAGTTCTCATACACTCAGTTTAAGGAATGCTCAAGCAAATCAAGGTGATTTGTAAAGTCATTAGCCACTCCATTATCACAGTACAATTGTTTGGAAGGAACTGCTACCATAGGTATATACAAAATATTTGGAAGTCATGAACTTAGGGGTTAAAGAGTAGAACTAAATATTGTTCCATATAATTCTGTTCTTCATGTTAGAAAATAATGTATGAGTTTAGCAAAAAAGAGAATATTTTGGAATGCTGACTTTGAGTATTCTAGAAATGATTTCCCTGACAGTGTAGACATAAACACATATAGATAGATATAATATATTTTTGAACAAGGTATATACAGGATGAATTGGAAATGAGAGGTAAAGTAAGATAATTAGGGAAATTTATTCTCCTAGAAGAAACCATGGGAACAACTTCGACTTTGAATCAGATGATCTTGCTTCCAATCTTGACTCTGATATTTAGTATTCAGGAGACTTGAATAAATCATTGAACCTCTTGGGGTTCATTTTCCTTATCTGTAAAATGAGCTGGTTAGGGTAGATGATGGTCTCTAATATTCCTTCTAGCTTTGAACCTACAATCTGGAATAATTTTGATTTCTGACTTCTTTACTGGATGTTAAAAAAATTATCTAATTACATAGCCTTGTTGTAGATTGCATTTGGGAAAGAACTTCACCTCTTCTGCCTTCAGTGTCCTCAGGGGACAATATTCTCTTAGGTTTCTTTCACTTTAATATTTAGAGTCCAATTAATGTAAAAATAAGTGATAATCTTTTTCAATGCAAGTTTAGAAAATCTGTAAAGGGCTAGAACTGAGCAATGCACTTGGATAATGAATCACGTTTTTGCCAATTGGACAGTTCCCTATTAACTTGTTTGAAGGTTGACCCTCCCCAGCTGTTCTGTGCTGACTTGATTGGTGGGACAAAGAGGGGGGGAGTGACATGTGTGGGAGGATTAGGAGGAGGAAGAGGAAGTGAGACACAGAAGCTGACTCAGTCTCTCCTAGCATTTGAGGGAGGAAAGTGTGTGTGAGGTAGCTAGGCCTAACCCCCTGACCTTGACTGTAAAAGATCAAGAATAAAGACATTTAGTGATCCTGACTCCAGCTGATTTCTGGGAAGACAGAGTTCCAGCAAAAAACATGAAAAAAAGGAACAAAAACTAAATATTACATATCATGTTTATAATTTTACCCAGAGTTGTTGAAAAGTATTTCTATAGAGACTCTGGAAGCATATTGATTTGCAGAAAAATTCTAAAAGATGAAATTTTTAAAAAATGTACAGAACTCATTTAATAAATCAGAAAACTTGAGAATTGATGGGTAAAGGAATAGGTATTCAAGACCTTATTTACCTTAATTTTGAGGAAGACTTTATAAATGTGGATAACAGTACTCTTTCTGGTTTCATCACTGGCAATAATTTGTCTTCCTTACATAACTAAGATAACCAAAAATGGTAGCATTTCTTTCTCCATGCTCCCTCTAGGTATCACATATCTTTCAAAATGCTAAGACAAAGATCTAGCTTTAGAGTCTAGAAGAACTAAGTTTAATATTGCTTCTGATGAATAATATATAACCATGAGTGTTGCCTCTTTTCTTATTAACTCCAAGTTAGCCCAATTGACTTTTTAAGTTAATAGGATTCAGGGACTCTTAGTTGAAGATGCACAGACCTAGATTTCATGGAGTCCATGAACTTGAGATGGGAAACATTTGTATCTTAATTTTCACTAACTCTTAATTAAAATTTAGCATTTCCTTTAATTCTGAATTTCCAAGAAAGCCATTATTCTGAGACAAGTCCCTATTCTTCACCAAAGGTATTTCTGATAGAAAAAAGTTTAAGAATCCTTGTTATAGATTATAGATTATATATACCACTAAAAATATGCTATTAAAGCAGATTGACTATATATATATATATTTGCTAGAACATAATATGTAGGTCTAGAAAGTGGCTTGGAAGTCAGTTAATTGAATTCTCATTTTGCTAAGAGGGAAATTGAGGTTTAGAGAGGTGGGAAATGTAAACATAGATTAAGTCACTCTTTATCTATTGCTATTCCCACTATACCACCCTGATTTCTCTTTATTTTCTTCAAACTCTCCTTCCCACCCCTACACATATACCCCAGGAGAGAGAAAGTATCAAAAATCTGGTAGGAAAATTCCAAGTGATCTGCATTTGGATATATCTTGACTAGAGCAAATGGCCTATGAAAACTTCAAAATGCTAAAATAACCTATAGCATCATATCAGCTATAGCAACTGCTGATTGGATGCAAAGGAAATGTAAAGTTCTTTCTTTCCCAGAATACTTACCAGATTATTTGGTCCAAAGTCCTCTTTGTCCCATCTAATGCTTTTCTTCTGTCTAATATGGTTTGATTACAAATGAGTATCTCTAATCAGAATTGATGTCCCTGAGACATCTAAGAAAATTCTTCTCAGACAATATTGGCAGCTCCCAAGAATATACTGAGAATTCATACCTGGAAGAGACTTTAGAGAGCGTCTAGTACAAACTTCACCCCTCTCCTACTTTACAGATGAGCAAACTAAGGCTCTGGAATCCTAACTTCTGAGCAAAAGATTTGTCTAAGATCATACAATAGAACCAGAACTCTAGGTCAATTTTGTAATATTACAGATTTAGAATTAGAAAGGAAACTTGAGCTTACCTAGATCAAATTCATTTTGTAGATGAGGAAACAGAAATAAAAGGGAAAAGTAATTTCTGGTTCCAAATTCAATGCTCCATGCTCTATTCCATTTTTCTTATGCAATTAATTCAAATAATCTCCTAATTAATGAAAAGTGTAAGGGAGCTAATTTTTTTGGCAGGGTACTCTTTTCTCAATTCTAGCAGCTAGCTATTCTACATGGGATGTATCACCCAGCTGCCTAATACCAATCTCTCTAGTTCTATATCCTCAAATAATTCAATTAGGATTTAGTAGGATGAACATTTTCTTGTTCATACATACACATATACACGTGCACATACACACACACACACACACACACACACACACACACACACACATACAAAAACACACTCTTTATACTCAGTTACTCCATGGATCTCAGAGTAATGATTCAATTCTATCTATCCCTCCCTTGGGGAGGGAAATGGTGGTTATGGTGGGCAGTGACTTTAGTTTGATTTCTAATTAAATCATTGAGAATCTGTCTGAATTTTGGCAAAGCTTTACTTTCCTGAAATAGTTCTCTTGTTTTATAAATAAGTGTAACGCTGACACTAATAGCCTTAAAGTTTTTTGAGGAAACAATATCAATGGCCAAATTTATTTAGCACTTTAAACATATTATCAACTTTGATTCTCACAACAAACCTGTGATGTGTTATTATTATCCGCATTTTATAACTGAGAAAACTGGCTGAGTGGGATTCATTGATTTTCATAGGGTCACACAGATTAATATCTGAAAAAGGTGTTCTTATTTCTGTGTCTAAAATTCTATGCACTACACCAGAAATGTCAAACACTTAAGTGTGTGGCCTGATCAGATTAAAATGTATTTGGAAAATATATAATGAAATTAAATATATCTATCTATCTATAGTTCTATATGCATATATAATTTAACATGTAAATTTCTAAATTAATATGGGATTGTTATGATTTGGTGGGGCCCTTTCTATTTGATTTTCAAACAACCTTTTAGAATTAAATAGTTCAACAAGTTGTGAGTAGAGAGTTCTTGGGTACTTGGTAAGCAAGAATTATGATAAAAATCTGGGGTACAATTCATTAATTCAAAGACTTTTCTGAATTCTTTATATCATTAAGATACACACAATAATTTAATGGATAATTTAATAATCACAACACAAAAAGATAAATAGTTCAAGAAGATTTTCTTCACCACTAGAGGGAGATAAAGGAGGTATAATTTCACATGATTGCTTTTGATTTATAGTAACTGAAAGTTATTCTACAGAAGTAAATGATTAGTGCCTTATTTTCAAGTGTTACACTCATCAATTCAGGAATATTCAAATGTTTACACTTCAAGTATTGATACCATTAAAATTGTGAACTTATGTTTGTATCATGGTAGAAGATTGTCATTCTTTTTATATAGGCGGGATGTGAGACAGCATAGCTGTAGAATTAACAAGATTTGAGTTCATGTTGCTAGACACATACTGGCTGTGGAACTCAAGACAAGTTCTTTAACCCCTTATGATCCAAGGTAAATAAGTCAGTAGCCATTTTTATTGATAAAGAGCTTCCTCACTTAGAATGCCTTTTACCAAATAAAATTATCAGCCCTGATTTAAAAACAAACAAACAAACAAACAAAAAAAAAGAATAAAATTAATAGGGAAAAATAGCATGGTAAAGTGAAATGAATTCTATATATGGAGTCAAAAGGGATGTAGGCTTCAATCAGTGATATGTTGATAATAATTGACTCTCCAGAAAAACAAAACAAAACAAAAGAAAAAACAAAAACAAAACACTAATGTACAATGATTTATTTTTTTAACTTTAATGTACTTCATTAACATTATCTCCATCACTATTTAGACCATCAAAAAAATAGCAAATCAATTTGTACTGACTTTTGTGCTGCTTCCTGATTTCTGAGATGTAAAAGCTCACACTGAAAATTTAACAATTACCTCTAGAAATCAAGTACGAGCTGTCTCAGTCATGGTTTAATTCTAGCATTGATGTTTACTACTTTTATGCACTTTAACTTTGGGAACCTTTCTTTTCTGGACAAAGAGGTAGCCAAAGAAATGGTTTTAGATGACTTTTAGATGACTCTATTTTATTTTAAAATCTATGATCCCATGATCTGAATAGACCATATATAACCATATACTTAATGAATGCCTAATAAACATTCATCTTAAACTGGATCACTCTACTCCAAAATCTCTGTCTTTTATTGAATATATTCTTTTCTTTTAAGAGAGTAGCCAAAAGGCTATTCAAGGGATTATGATTAAGCTTTTATTCTAATATTTTGTTTTTATTTTAAAATAAAGGACTTTATAATAAGTCTTCCTTTATGATATGTATAGATCTTAAAGAGAATAGAGCCTCTACTTATTTACTCTCTCTCATGAACAGAACACTATGTGAATCTGTTCTGTACTATTCTCTAGAGAATGATATAAAAAATAAAGTGGATTTCATTTAGAAATCTACAAACTTAACCCCAGTACATAGGGAAAAATAAAACAATAACAAAACTTTAATTTACAGCTCTATTAAATTATTTCAAGGTTAGAGAGGACAGGTCCAACTATGAGTTAAATTTAATGAATGATGGTGTAATAGGAAGAGCACTGAACCTAGAAGGAAAAGGCTTAATTTCAAGGGTCCTGATTTTGCTACTTATGTGGCATATGCCATGTGCCTGAGTCTCAGTTTCCTTATCTGTAATAAGGATTTTAATAATCACACATTTTACCTCACAAGCTTGTTGTGAATGTAAGACAAAAGAAACACTTATAAAACATTTAGTTAAACTTATACTTTTTTTACAAATACATTTTACTCTACACATCTGGAAAGTTACAAAAAGAGAAAATAATAGAAATGTGAAATTTAATTTCTATACAGAGATATAAAGCAGTGGTAGCAACCATTTGCATTCACTAAAATGATTTTCTATAGTGTTCAAATGTGAGCCCTTTAGCAACCTTCTCCTTTCCTCTAATAGATGACAATTATGGTAACTCATGACTTAATTGGAAGAAATTTTGTACTTTAAAAGTAAATCTGACTCTTCCATTGAGGAGAATTCAGCTCTCTCACTAACTACATTATGTGATTTTTTAAAAAATATTTTCTCTGAATCTCAGTATCTTCATCTGGCAAACAAGATTACACTTGACCTGTGTCAATATACACATATATATTATAATTTATGTACACATATATGTATATATATGTATGCACATATATATATGTGAATGGATAGTTCCTTTTGCAATTGATTTTCATTTTTATCTAACATTTTATTTTTTTATAATTAGAAATATTATTATGAGATGGAGCCCATAAAATTCACAGTACACCCTTCCCCCCCACATACACATGCATACACAAAGGGTAAGTGTTCTATGTTTTCAAACACCCTTTAGATTTCTAAATCTTAGGAAATTTTAGCAGATTTAATAACAAGACATAAAAAGAACTAAGTTATTTTTTACATAGGCAAAAAAAATATATAAACTTAGGCAGAGAGGATCAGCTTGGTATGATTTGGTTCATTTGTCTTTTCATACACAGTATTAGTATCCCTTTGCTCTTCCCCTCCTTCCTTCCCACCCCAACCCCTTCCATCTAATTCTTCTAGCTTAAGTTTTTCACATTGCTGTATAAAAGATAGTTACCATCTGTTTTCTGTCTCCACTAGAAAGATAAATTAAGTAGAGGAAATTATTATAAGCTGTTGTATGAATGACTTTTATTAGTCCTTAAAAAAAAAAAGAAACAAGAAAAAATTAATTTCCTGAGTGAGATTCTAGGAGGGGTGACAGACTTAGAAAAGTTATATAGTGTGTCATCTTTGGAGGTTTTAAGAAAGAAAATGTTTATATCTTTATGTACTGTTTTTATTGGGGTTCTGCTTGAAGACTGGGATTGGGGTATTGGGGTAGTTATGGGGGTACTAGATCTCTTAGGCTTTCTTTTAGCAGGATCCTATCAAAACAAACAAAAACTTTTTAATAGGGTTGAATGGAAATATATGAAAAGATGATCAGAGCTCATGTCCTCATGTTGCCACTGAGTGGTGCTGTTGACTCAATTTAAACTCCATCCTTGGCAAGTTTTTTTCTACATTTGCAAGAAAAATCCTGTTGTGGTTCCTGGTGATTAAATGTTGAAAGAATTCATAGAGAAATATTTTTAAATAGTCTATTTTAACTTAGGCCCAGCTTTTTTAAAAGAAAATCTAAAAATAACTTTATTGAAAATACATCAAAGAACCATTTCTATAGGAAGAAAAAAACTTATTTTTTTATTATAAACATCACAAGAGTCATTTTTCTAAATACTTATAATAATCACAATATCAAACATTTATATAGCACTTACTATATGACAAACCCTGAGATAAGCACTTTAGAAATATTCTCATTTTATTCTTATCATTATCCTGGAAAGTAGGTGCTTTTATTCCATTTTATAGTTGAAGGAACTGAGGCAAACAAAGGTTGGGACTTGCTCATGGTTCTTAGATCAACTTAAATCAATTTAGATCTTTCTGATTCTAGGCCCAGGGCTATATTCATGTACCACCTAGCTTCCTAAAAAAAAGTCAATACCAAATCATGTGTTTTAATGGATGAGGATATTTTATTTTTGTTACAACATTCAGTTGATGGTGACTATACTGCAAAATAGATGTGCAACCTTTAAATAATACTGCTCACCAATATCCATCATTTAGTAGTTTCCTACTAAATGCAGTGTCATGGCACAGGAGGATAGAAAGATAAAAGGAAGCTTTTCTTTGCCCTCAAGAAAGAGTAGACTGGGAATTCATCAGGCATATGTCAAGAAAGGGATTTTTAATGGTGATGTATGAGTAATCCAGAGAAACTCACAGTAAGTTCAGGTTTTAGAGAGAGAATGAGGACTCTTGTGGGGGGAGAGATGAAAATGATTAGTTGGCCATTTTAAATTCTAGAAAATAATTACTGGAAACTACCATCTTCTATCCTCTTCTCATGAGATTATGATCTTCAGAGAAAGGATTTTTTTTTTAATCTGCTTATCAATAGCATCTATCTCAGTGCTTTACATGGAAAAGGTACCTATACATGTTTGTTGAATGAAACTGAAAATGCAACCAAATGGTTCATTCTATATATCTCAGGTCTATATCGTTCCCCCTCTCCCACCTTGTCTAAACAAATTTCTTTAATTCCTTCCACCAATGCAGAATGACAACTGGACCTAGTTACAGTTATCCAGAGCCCTGGGAAGTAAGATGACTTGTCTCCTTCATGATCTCTTTGTTCCACATACTGAAGAGGTGTATGACCCTTTTTCTCTGAAATTTCCTCCTAATACATGGTCATATAACAGCAGAGATGGGAATTGAACCCATCTCCTGATTTCTTTTTCCATTGTACCACTTAAATTTGACATTCATGTCACCATATGCTCAACTCTGTAGTTTCTTTGGACAGTGGGGTAAGGTGGGAAACATTCTAGAATGGGAAATGTAAGGAAGCTTTGTATAAACTGAATAGTATAGTGTAGTGAAAGTGGGGTTATTGTGATATTTTTTATATGGACTCCATAATGTTTCATAAAGTTCACTTCATGCACCAATATGTACTTCTTTTAAATATATAATTTAAAAGTCTGGGGCATTTAAAAATAATAATGTGTTGTCCTATTTATCTTGTAATATTTTAAAATAAACTACTCATTTTTATTCGTTAGCAAGATCTACTTTTGCTGGACTGAGGACTGGGGAGGATGAATGGGGATGATTTCTTACAGGTATTAAGATTTAAATGTATGAATTATTTGGAAGAAAATTCTCCTCTCAGGATAGAGCCTGGCTAAAAGATTCAAATTTATGATCTAGTAAAAGATGGATAGAAAGCCCGCAATCTACCCTCTAAATTACTGGAGGGTATCCTTTGCCAAGAAAATTTAAGATTCTTGAAGTATTCATTCAGTTATACCAAGATATTATAATGCACATACATACACACACACACACACATACACACACACATATATATATATATATATATATATATATACACACAAATGTGCATTGATAAAGTCTGGGCTCAAATCCTGCTGAAATAATAATTATATACCATATACATATATAAATACATACATGTAAGTATATGTACAAACCCATATACATGTTTATATATAAAACCATTGATTTATTCATTGTCCTCACTATAATTATTAAGTAGTAGGAGGAAACAAAATATGCTTCTGCTTTTGGAGTATCTGTTATTGTAAGAGACAAGGAAGAGTCATGTGGACGCCTTGTTTATAAAATCTCTCAGGAATGATTCCTTTATTTTAGTTAAAATAACACTTTCCTCTTCCTTCTTTCTCTAAGCAATATTAATTGTTCTCACTCCCTGAAATAAAAAAAAAAAAAAGGGAAATAAAGAGCTTTGTTTTGGTTTTATCTTTTAGGAATGAGGATTTAAGGGTAAGGACTAAACCATAAATTTTAAGGGTAAGAACTAAACCATAAACTCTAATCATAAAAGGTTAAAGATGAATTGAAAGAAAGAACTAAGGGGAAATAGGGGTAAGAGGAAATTTGGTTCCTTGTCATATATTTACTTTCCAGGCTTATCATCTGAATCAAGCATTTCTATAAAACCTCATCAGTAATTTGCCAGGAAATTTGATCATTATGCTTTTACTCAACAAGTGAATGACAAGATTGAATAAAAGGTTTCTAATCAAGCTTTTGTAATCATGGAGAGGGTTTCTTTGCTCCATTTCTGTCTTTCCCTCTCCTCCCCATATTGATAATCTTTGATGTTAAAGTGAAGAAATAAATACAATAATCCTAGGTCTTTCTCTCCAGTTTTTGTCAGGACCTAAACAAATAAGAAATTTAATTAAAGTTTAAACTCCCCTCATTCCCATTAAGACTTCTTCAGAGTTTTGTTATGCTTTATCATTTGTTGAATTGTCATTATCACAAAAGCAAACTTGAATATCTTTTTCAGGATATTACTTAAAACCAACTTTACCTATATGAATGTATTATTTGAAGCTTTGTGGATGAAGTATCTACTGAATTTAAGTGAAGATAAATAATTTTGAGAGAGAGCTTTCTTCTGTATAAGTAGCAAATTAAAAATATGATTTCCCCTTTCACTCGTGCAACAAAACTTTCTAATTGAATTCTCCTAGTCAGGATATAGTCAGTTGCATCTTTTGGGGTCTCACTTTTCTCCTGTCATATTTGGCCTAGGGCATTTTCTGTGCTTCTATGGGTTTGGGAAAGAAAACTAGAAACCAAAGGACACCATCTGATCTTAGCTACAAGGCTGCTAACAACTCACTCCTAAGATCTAACAACCAAACACTTTAAGCAGAAGCTGGCAAGGAAGCCAGAATGATATGGATAAGAATAATTAACAGGAAACAAAAAACAAAAAAAAATAGCTTGTGGTGTTAGGTCATATTTTGAGGCATCAGGAGAAAAGAGCTCTTATACAAAAGACCGTCAGGTTGCTTAGTGGTAGAACACTAGGCCTGAAGTCAGGATGACTTGGTTCCATGGTTCAAATGTAGCCTCAGACCCTTCCTATCTGGGCAAGTCACTTAATTCTATTTGCCTCAGTTTCCTTATCAGCCAAATGAGATAGACAAGAAAATAGCAAAATATGTCAGTTTCTCTGTCATCCAAGTTGGGTCATGGAGAATCAAACAGACAGAAACATATTCAACAATAGTATATAGAAAGGGAAAAGGAAATCTTAGTCTGTTCAGCTAACCTTGGGCTTGAGTGCTTCTTGGTCCCAGTTATAGATCTAAAGGGAGAGAGAAAAAGCCTATTGGAAGAGAACATAGCCTTATGTTCTTAAATTTCCACTAAGAAGATGCTTTCTCTCTTACGTCATTAAGAAAGAGAATCCTTCAGAACCATTTCTGTGATTGGCATTCATTTGGTATTTTTCATTTCTTTCTCTTTCCCTTTTTTTCTCCCTCCTCCCTCATTTCTCCCCTTCTAACTTTTGTTTTTTCCCTTCTTTTCCTTTCTCTCATTTTCTCTACCTCTGTCAGTCTGTCTCTCCATGTTAGCTACAAAATATGAAAAGATCTTTCAGTAAGAAATCCAGTGGCCATATGTTGAACTTATTTTAATAAGATAGTGCAATGGTGGGAAAAGGAAGCAAATGAAGCAGTTAAGAGGGTTAGGGAAGTTAGTTCTTTTGCTTTACTTAGTTCTACTTGGAACTTGAATGACTATAAGCTATTTGGTAACAATTTTCTGCCGCTCCCCTCAAACTCTCTTTATCTTTTCTTTTCCAATCTATAAAGTTCTAAATGGTTTGGAAATGGGAAAGAGGGACTAGATTAGGAGTGAATAGCAGGATCAGGTCATTGATAGAAATTCGGGGGAAGGTAGTTCAGAAGAAGGGAAAAAGACACCATTACAAATTTTCTTTTCAGGATCTGCTTGGTAAAGAAGAAGTGTAATTCATTGCTGAGTTATTTCAAGGAATTGGTGAGCAGTCTGATTCCTGGAAGGTATTGAGGGGAAAGATCATCAGATGTTC
The DNA here is from genome assembly GCF_048593235.1 of Sminthopsis crassicaudata. Lineage (NCBI taxonomy): Eukaryota > Metazoa > Chordata > Mammalia > Dasyuromorphia > Dasyuridae > Sminthopsis > Sminthopsis crassicaudata. The sequence goes on along the minus strand of NC_133619.1, from coordinate 55,864,822 downwards.
CTGTAGCAGGCCCTGGGATTATGAAAATCTCTATCAGTTTGAAAGCAGTTTGTCCTGGAACCATGTGATTTAGTCATCTGTTGACTAATTGATTATTGATAATGAAAGTGGGGGTCTTACATCTCCACAGGAAGAAGAGGAGAATGTATTGGTGAAATTAACACACACAATGAAAGGGAAATCAGAAAGCATGTAATAGAGGCTATGACTTCACAGAGTTATTTCAAGGGGAATGTTAGAATTGTGAGCTAGAATTAGAAGTCAGACTAAAAACAAAAGACTAATGGTATTTTTAAAATGAGCAAACCTGGGACAAGGCATTTCATAACTCGGGGTTTGTATTAATGGAACAATACTAATCTCTGCCCTGCCTATCCTTACAGGTTATAATAAGCATCAAGATGCACTATGTGGAAAGTGCTAAAAAAAAAAAAAAAAAAAAACCTACCAAGTAATAAAATAATTATGGCATAAATACAAATATAGAGGAGTGAAATACATAGAACAATTCATCCACATTAAAAACACCTCAACTACTTTAATAAAATTACATTCTCATTCGAGAGATTGAGAGCTCATCAAGCTTATACTAAACACAATTTTTGACAAATTTAATAAGTGAAGGCTATTAAAATGGGTCATGCTAGGCTAATCCCACTTCCTTTTTGACAATGTTACTAGATGGATAGATTGGGAATGTTGGATTTTAAGAAAACATTTAATGAAGTTTCTGATGACTTTTGTAGATAATGCAGACTAAATAATAATGTAGCAAGGTAAACTTAGAAATAATTATTAGCAAATAACCATAGGCTTGCTATTAGATTCCTAGTGAAATATTTGGAATTAAAAGGTTCAAATTTTGGTTCTGCTTCTTAACTACTTAAGTAATCCTAGGTAAATCATGAATAATAATAAGAAGAATGTGTTGGGATGAGACCAATGATTAGATTTTGGTCTAGAAGGGCAAATAAAATAGTTGCTTGCTCAAAAGAAAAAGGAATCACACATTTCCTGACTTCGTTAATGATTTTTGTATTCTTTGTATCTATGTATCAAAAGGTAAGGATGCCAGAGAGAGAACTTAGCACTAACTTGGAACTAACTTGTCAGTAACAAACAACAATACAATACAATACAATACAATAATACTAATAATATCTAGCATTTCTGTAGTACATATCTAGTATATATGCTGTACATAATGTTCTACAAAACCCTTTACTATGTATCTAATTTGATCTTCACAACAACTCTGACATATGTGCTATTATAATCCGCATTTACAGGTGGGAAAATAGAGGCTAAGAAAGATTAGCTGGCTTGTCATATAGCTAGTAGCTATCTAGGACAAGATTTAAATTCACAACTTCATGACTCCCAAGTGGAGAGTTCTATACACTAAACTAGCTAGCTGCCTCATTTAATTACTCTGGACCTCATTTTCCTCATTTATAAAAATGAATGAAGTTTGGTTCTTATTAAAGAAAAGATAATTGGATCCTTTAAAAAAAACAAAACAACAACAACAACAAAAAAAAAAAAACAATTCTTAACTCTTTAAACAAATGATGTTATAATATGTTATTCTGCTAAGAAATCCTCCATAAAGAAGAATATAAGTGAGCAAATACTTGATTTGGGAAGGAGATACTGAGAAAACTGGCAACTCAGAACAGAAAGAAAAAGTCTACTATCTTCCTGGGCCATGTGTCAGTGCCATGACAAAAGGCTTTCTGATCATTGATATAGGCATAAATTATGCTGCCAGAAAGAGTCTAGATTGTATTGCTAAAGATGATTAAGTGTTTGACGAGAAACTGAAGCCTTTAGGGGAACAGGTGGTTGTATTCATCACTGTTGCTGATATTTGTGAAAGTGTTCAGAAGAAAAAGGCAAAATTAGTAAGCAAACAGTTGTTTAAGAAGATGGAATCTGAAAGATGGAGTTTGGATTTCTGTTCTATGACTTAAAATAAGTCATGAGTGATGGGTCCTAAAGGATACCGAATGAAATATGCTCCTTGAAGGCAAGGACAGTATTTTTATTTTTATTTTTTTCTTTATATTCCTAGTTCTTAGCATAGAACCTAACAGATTGTAAAAACTTAATAAATGGGTGTTAATCATGGAGACTTGAAAATCTAATTGAAGAATTTTTAAGCTAAAAAGAAAGAAGAGTAAAAATTACTTACAAACTTACAACATATATTCCATAAAGAAGAATTTCAATGCTGGAAAAATGGTAATTAATATGCCCAGAAATTCATAAAAGGCAAAATATAAAGAATGACTCAGAATAAAATCCATTGCATCAGATTTTATCAATATGTACACAGAGTAAGGGTTAAAATTCAAGGTGAATTAATTTCTGATATGGGGAAACAAATTTGGTATCAGTGAAAAGAGCCTGGTAGGATGAGATCACTGGCTAGATTTTAGTTTTAGAAAGGCTTGCTCAAAAGATAAAGAAGTTAATTTCTTGACTTGCCTTAATGTTCTTTGTTTTCTTTCTATTTTTGCATCAAAAGGTAGAGATATAACAAAGTCTGATTTGTTCTGTAACTGATTCTGTAACTGCCTTGTCAGTAATGAAGAAGAACCAGTAGAAAATAGGAATTTTGGAGGGAAATGGCTATTTTAATTTGAAAGAGACAGTCTGAGACAGGGACAGAAAAACAAAGATAGAGCCAGAGATAATGGCCATATCTTGACATGTATTCTAGGTTTTAGGAAAACAGATTTTAGATTTCAAAGGATTAATGAAAATCATAGGTAGCAAAAATGAGCAAAAATGTTATATGTAAACGTTATCTCAGGAGAGATAAGTTTTCAAGAATACAGTTCTGAAGAAAAAACAGTCACAATGAGGATAAAAAGGGGAACTTGGCAAAAAAAAAAAAAAAAAGACCACTAATTGATGCACAGGTAATTCAATGGAGAATATTTGCACTAGAAAGATAGATGAAAGATGCAAACATGGAGTTGAATCCTAAGATGAATTAGGGGATGTAAAAAAGGATGATGGAACTATTGATGAATTTGTCACCTAGCACAAATGAAAAGCAGAAGGAATTTCAGAAGCTGTTGAAATTGTCAATCCTAGGGAATTGAAAATATTAGTAAGAATAACTGATTGCTCAGTTATTATCAAGGCACTTTAAAAGATCATGTAGAATGAAGTAGTTATGGCAAGATTAGAGAAGTATATATGCTTTCCTAATTTAAAAAAAAAAAAAAAAGGAGAGCAGAGGGAGAGACAATGGATTTTACAAACAATCAGCCAGCACAGTTGACTTCAAGTCCTGGCAATACTCTAGAATATATTGTTAAAGGGATGGTGGATAAACATATAGAAAAGGAAGTAGTGATCACAAAGAGACCAAATGGCTTCAAGAACAGGTCACACCAGTCTAATCTCATCTTCTTATTAACAAAGTTACTAGACTAGTATTTCAGGGGAGTTCTGTAGATATGTTTACCTAGATTTTAGCAAAACATTTGATAAAATCTTCTACCCTTTGCTTTTAAAAGATGGAGAGATATGGGCATAACAATAGTACAATGAGTTGGATTAGAAACTGGTTTAAGAACTGGGTTTTTATCTTTTTGTCTTTGAATAGAATATAAATTCTTTGAGGTCAGGAATTATTGTTGTTGCTATTGTTGTTGTTTTTGATGTTGCTGCTACTACTGCTGTTGTTTTCAGTGTCTTTTTGCTATGTCCCTATAATTATGAAGGCCTTACTTATTATAAATTCTCAATGTATGATTATCAGATTCTATTTCACATAAATAATAGGAATACAGAGAAAGGAAGAGAAGTAAATTAACTGAAAAAGGATTGATTGTGGGAAGCGAGGACTTAAGAAAAATAATAGTAATAATAAGAATTTACAAAGCCCTTTGAGGTTCCCAAAGAGCATTACATATGTTGATTCACTTAATTCTCACAATAACCCAAAGAGGTAGGTGCTGTTGTTGGCCCCATTTTGAAAATGAAGAAATTGTCTGTTAGGAAGTGAAATGACTTGCCCAGGGTCATTCAATTAGTAAGGATTGAGACAGGATATGAATCAGGTTTTTTTGTTTGTTTGTTTGTTTTTGTTTTGTTTTTGTTTTTTTTTACTCCAAGTCCAACACCATAAACTTTATCAAATTGCTGCCTAGAAAATAGTAAATTAGCAAGTTTTTCAGTAAAAGGAAAATTATGCTCCTTTATTCTCAGAGAAGATCAAAATACTATCACTCTGTTAGGTTAAGGGTACAGTGTGTCATATTGTAGCTGATCAGATCAATACAAATTCATAAAGCTCCACCATAAGTTAGATACAAATGTTCCAAATGAACATTTAAAGTGGAGCTCTTTCTAAATCTGGGCATCTCAAGTTTCTTTGAAGCTACCTCAGTTCTGTTTTGCTCCTAGATCACAGAGCCTTTCTTGGTGTGGGCACACCATGCTGGGAAATCCTGTGCTAGTATCTCCCATTTCTCACAATCCTCTTCTGGTCTCTATATGAGTGCTAGCTAGCCTTGAGTTCTCCATAAAGTAGACTCTTAGGTAAATGTACATTTGGCATTTGAACAACATGATCAGTCCATTGGTGTTATGCTATCTATATTGACTATTATGAGTTGGGAAGGTTCACCCAAGAAAATCTCTGAGGTGACTAGGAAACAACTTGTTCTAAAAATTATGTACAGTTGATCTGAAAGAAATTGTTTATTCATCGTTTTTCTCCCCCTTGATGACCTAAGCTTTGTCCCAACATAATGAAGCTTTCCTAGTCTGTTTTGGGAAGACACTACATCCTGGTATGATTCCAAGAAATGCATAAAAGTGAGTGCAATCAGCATTCCTCAAAATAAAACTGTTGGATTGTTGGCAACATTCTTTAGCTTTTGGGGCCAATGCTACCTTTGACTGAGTCATTCTGTTCTTACAGGGCCTTTCAAATACATTTAAAGAACAAAAAGAATTCACATACTTAACCTCAAACCTCATTAGACTTGTAAGAACTGAAAGCAATTCTTATGGTTTTCTTGAACTAGTGTTTTGGGGTATTTTTTTTTAATCTCTTTGATCCTTTTCTTTTCTGCCCACAAGGAAAGAAACTTAAGGGGATATTAGTTTCTCCAGTTTATACATGGTCAGATCTTTTAAACACTATCAAAAACAAATATTTTATAAAGTAATGAAATTTGGGGTTAATTAATGCTAATGAAAACTATTAAAATAATATGTTTAGCCTGAGCATCAAAGTTTGCAGTAATTGAATTTTATCTTGTAACACTCCTTGCTCCTTCAGGGAATGTCTCTTTAAGGCCTTTTCTTTATAAAATAAATTACTTGCTTATTTAAAAACCTGTAAATTAACTCTGAAAATTACTCAGAAATTTTTAAATACAAACAATTAGCTTAATCACATTAAAGGCATGCATTGCACCCAGTACAAGAGTCTCCATTAGTTATAATTTATATGATGGTATAAAACATGTTGTGCCTTCTTTATTCAAGGATGCAGAGTTTTTTTTTTGTTTGTTTGTTTGTTTTTGTTTTTGTTTTTGTTTTTGTTTTTGTTTTTGTTTTTAATTTTCCCTGAAGTTATTTTTAGTATACTCTGGACAAAAAAATGATTAATATTCTTCAAATGGGAGAGAAAAATGGACCTTGTTTAAAGACAGAATGTGTTGTTTTAGAGTTTTACGTAATGCCAAGCCCAGAGTTTGATTCATCAGTTCATTCTTCATTATACGTTTCAACTTTTCCATGAAATGGACTGTCAGACTGTTGTAGGTGAGAGTAGCTGAAACTTGTTACTGGTATGATTTTTCTGTATACATGGGGCACCTACAGTTTTCTGAACTCCAATATAGACTATAAAGAAGTATTTTAAGTTCTGGAAAATGAATCACAAGAATCTCAATAGCTATGTACTCCAGGACCAAGATTTCATCAAAGCTGTTGAGTCTAAATAGCTTTAAACAGCATATTGCACTGTTTGTTAATTTTTCTGTTTACAATCTCTATTTACGTATATGTGTACTCGTGCCTATGTCTGTGTCTATATAGCGTGTTTTTGTATAAATATAATCTTTGTGTCTGCTTGACCATTGCCTTTCACTAGATGACATGTGACCAAACTAATCACACTGATGGAATATATATTTTTACTTTTTTTTTTTTTCAAAGATTCTGCATGCTAACATCACATTTTGGTAAAATTTTTGGACTTAGTTGTCTTTCTGAATTATGAAAATAAACTATATTTGACTTGTTTAAAAACATCACTTTTCTAGTTCTTGAAATATCATTCTCTAAGTATCTGTTATGGGATTTATTTTGAAAGTAAGATGTTTTGGTAATTCACTTATTCTCTAGTGGTTGCTTAAAAATTAGTTCAAGCCTTTCTCTCATGTGAGACATTTCTTTCAATATTTTTCTTCTCATACCAAAGAGGAGCATCAATTAAATTCAATGCAATTCAATTAGAGTCCATGGGAACCTTGTTAGGTCGATAAAAATACTTTTCAAAGTGCTCATCAAATACAGATGGGCAATATCAATATCATTATTAGGATTATTATTCATAATTCATTAGCAAATGGATTACAAGGATAATGTTGATCAATTGCTGACTCTCACTGAATTGTTTAATTGAAGTGCTAGAGACACTTCAATTATAGAATTCTAAGGTGGAATGGACCCAATCGATTTAGGATTTTAAAACTACCCTCCATGATATACCTGATGAATAATCATTCAGGATTTATTTGAAGTACTTAAATGAGCGCAACCCAGTACCCCCCCACATGTTCCTATTTCATCCAATTATTTATATATATATATATACAAATTCTTCAAAGGCCTCACCAAGTTTATAGTTGGCATGAAGGCACTTTCTACTTGATTCCTACATATTTATAATCTCACTTAGACAATAAATAGTATCTGTTGCTGTAGTTAGCAAATTCTCCACTTCTTAAACATATAAGAGAAAAACTCTTAGTCAATTGTTTCTAATAATGACAATGAAAAATACCATATTAGCAGAAAGTAGAACCAGAAAGATGAAGTTTGGAGTGATACTAGAGAACATTCCAAACACTTTATTTTAACATATGAGAAAACTGAGGCACAGACACGAGAATTTTCCAAAGCAACATTCCTACCAAGGAACAGGATGGGGCACAAATCTTTGTGCAGTAAATATTTCTGATTTTCCTTGAATTTAAGATTATATCACCTCTATTAGTCAGATTTTAAACTTTTTCCAGCATATAATAATCTTATAATAAGAGCCCCAGTGAATGATTAATTGCTCATTTTGATGACATTCCCATTGTCTTAATACCAAGTGCTACAACACCATCTCTTTTTATTGTCCATTTCTTTTCAAAAGCATTTGTTTTAGTTCATTATAGTTGGCTTATTCAGGAATAATCCTGTGTGTGCCATAAGGGAACTTCCATAATATGATGTTTAAGACACATTTATAGTAAGTTTTTTGGAATGAAAGTACCAATTACAATCTAGGCACATCTGAAAAATAATAGTTATTTCAAGAAACTAGACTTGAATTGTCAGGTAGAATTAGTTAATTAATATAACACTAAAATAGTAGGGTTTGATTATAAGAACAGAAGTTTGTGAATATTGTATTGGGGAAAGATTTCAATTTAACTTGGAAAATTTTTCATCCTGTCCAACCCTGATAAGGAAATTAATTTCTCACTGAAAAAACCATAATAAGTGAAGAAAGTTATTTCAATGGAATCACACCCCTGAAGCCTAAATGTCAAAGATTAATCTTGAATGGAACATATATATATATATATATATATATATATATATATATATATATATATATATATATATGCATTTGGACTCCTAGCATTAACAAGGCAAATAGATGGCAAATGCCTGGCTTGAAGTCAGGAACACTTGTCTTTCCAAATTCAACTTTGGTTTCATATACAAGCTATATGACTTTAGATAAGTCACTTCACCCTGTTTCTCTCAGTTTCCTGACTGAAAAATGAACTAGAGAAAGAGATGTATCTATGTGTATGTATACACACATACATATTTATATGCATATACAAATATTATAGATAATCTGTATCTGGATGTCTGTCTGTCTGAGCATCTGTATGCATGAATGTATATGTATGTATATATGTAAATATGTGAAAGAATTAATTCTTTTGTGATTTCTCAGACATTTTATAATCAAGTCTACAGATAAATTTTACCCTAAGTACTATAAATATCTGAGTAAAATTTTATGTTGTTACAGCAACTGTAAAATTCTTATTACCTAATTACATATTCAGAGATTACAAATTAGCTGGTGGCTAATTTGTAATTTGCTTTGTATCATCTCAGACTATGACTAAATAGCATGTCTATGGGCCACCTATATATGTTTCCTAAGATGAACAATTATGACATCAGAGTTACAGAAATATAAGCCTTGAAAGAAAAATCTAATTTTGATGGTTCATGAATGATTACTATAGAATTATGTTTGGGTTATATTGTGATAATATCTTCCCATTACTGAATATGTTCATATACAGACATAACAATTTCTTTCTATATTTTAATCAGTCAACAAATTATTTAGTGAGGAAAACACTGTTTCATGCATTGCATCCTTAATTTTAATTTAGTCAGGATAAAGATGAAATACTAATATAATTATAATATAGATAATATATAGAAATATAGCATAATATAAATCTATAATAAAGATATTGAAGCAGTTTAGAAGCTGATGAGAACATTTTCTTATGCCAATATGTGCTTTTATTTTTACATTGTCACTCATGACCAGGAGTCTTCATTGACAACTGGGTAATATTTAGGAGAAAACACTAAACAGTTAAAAAACTGTTAGAGTCAAAGGGCTTGGCCTTGAATCTTTGCTTTGTCCTTTGTTACCTGTATGACCTTGGAAGAGTTACTTTACCAAGTAAACTTCAGTTTCCAAAACTGTAAAATTAAGAGAATGAAATTTCTCTGAGTTTCTCTCTCTGTTTTGATTCTATGAATTAAAAAAAAAAATAGTAAAGGAGTCTCTTTATATTTTCTATCTCAAGTACAAATTAATATTTACTATTTATATTAATAATTTCCTCCACAATTTTTAAAATAATAGCAGGTGGGGGGAATTGTAAAAATAACTTGCTGAAAGTTGTGTTAATCATTAGTCTAACCTAAAATTCAGATTTTGTGATTACCAGATTACTACCCCTTTTTTAACATGAACCAAACAATGTTAGAAGAACTTGTTAAACCATATATTTGTTTTTATTGGATATATGTGTTTGTATGTATGTATGTGCTATGTTCATATATATATATATATATATATATATATATATATATATATATATATACATATATATTGTATACTATATATTATGTATATTATATATGTATAATATACATTATAAACATAAATATATATGTGTGTGTGTGTGTATACTACTATTGATAGCATCAAATTAAATTTTATACTTTTTGTTGTTGCTCAATCATGCCCAACTCTTCACGACTCCATTTGGCAAAGATACTAGAATGTTTTGGCATTTTCTTCTCCATCTCCTTTTACAGATGAGGAAACTAAGGGAAACAGTGTTAAATGACTTCTATTGACTTCCACAGGGTCACCAACTAGTAAATGTATGAGACTGGTTTTGAACTTAGGTCTTTTTAACTGGTCTTGGAGCTCTATTCATTATACTATCTAGCTGTCCCATTTGTTATGTTAATTAGTCTCAATAGATCATATGATCATTAAATAATAGAATTAAAGCTACAAAGAACTTTAGAAATTATTTCGTCCAACATCTTCATTTTGTAGATTAAATCAAAGCTTCTTAAACTGTGGGTCATGACACAGGTATAGGTTCACAGAATGTGGGGATTATGAAAAATTTGGCAACCAAATTTGCAACGACTGAAAATTAATTCAGTATCAAATGTGTAATGAATCTGAGGTGTTTCTGGCAGTGCTTGACCATGTTGCTTTGTGCAACTCAAATTCAAGACAAGATCATATAAAAATTTCTTTGTCAAAAAGAAGTCTCAATGGAAAAAAAAAAAAAATTAAGAAGTCCTCTTATAGTTGAAGAAACCAAGGATTTAAGAGATAAAGGAAATTGCCCCAATCTCATATTTTTAGCAAGCGGCAGAAATACAATCAAACCAATAACCTTTGATTCCAAACCCAATGTCCTTTCTACTATATGTCAAGCAATTTTATAAAAATGGCTAGTCAGTCACTTGAATAACTGTTAGAACTCATATTTAAGGGACAATAGGGAAAAGAAATGATGGTGATTGGATCCACTTATAGTAGAAGGTAAGTGAGTAGTAATCTGAGATTTTCTACTTGATTTTTTTATTCCAAACAGCATATTCATTATGCTTTTGTCTATCAAAAAGCATATTGTACTGATCATAATTCATAAATGGCTTTATTTAATTTACATATAAAAATTATAGTAAAATATTTGTATATATATATATATTTATATATACATACACACACACACACACACACACACACATATATATGTACATTTTAAATCTCATACAAATTAAAAACCTAATTACACATTCTTACATACCATAATCTTGGAGATATGTTTCTCTATATATTAAAAGATCCTTGTTTAATGGATTCTATTTTTTATAAGCTTCTACTTTATTCATCCAATAAGAGAGGAAAGAAACCCAACAAGGCTAGAGGTCTTAGCTCAATAGTTTATGATTCAGGTCAAATTTATGATTTAGAAGTCCAAACAGCAAAAATCTAAAATGACTTTTGGAAGTTTGAATTTTAGAACAAAAACAGAAGGGAAAATTCTGTTGTATGATCTGGTCAGCAACTGATTTTGAAAGGAACTTGATTGGTATAATGTGAAGAAAATAGAATTCAGACAAGTCAGGGATATTGTTAGTACTCAATTTTGATATATCATTTTCAATTAAATTAAAAATTTATGAAAAAGCACTATGCAATGATATTTGTATGACTAATAAAGAATATATACATAATTTTTAAAGTTAGAATTTTTAGTCTAACTCCACTTTATCATTCCAATTTGACTCTTTTTTTTTCCTGATAACCACAGGCATGCCATGTAAAGATCTTTAAAAAAACAAAAACAAACTTTTTCTCTTTTTCCTCTTTTATTATATGTTTGCCCACATCAAAGGATTATATTGATAGTACAGAATTCCTCGTATGAAAAATTTCCCTACCAACATAGAACAGCAATTCTTCTTTAATTTAGATATGATGTGAACTGCTTGAGATAGGATTTTTCTATGATCACTTAGTATGTCAGAGGCAAGACTTAAACCTAGAAAGTCCTGTCTCCAAGATTATACCTGTATCAACTATACTACACTGCCTGCAAATACATTTTCTATTTTTGAAAATGTGTTCTAATATTAAAGGAAAAGTTAGTACGTGTACAATAAAGTAAGCACTTTGCCTGTAGATTGCCTTGGTGATGAACTATACCATGTCACAATATGATGTGCTTAGCAGTGCACCTGTTTTTATAACATATAAAATATGTCCTATGGTCTTTTAAATATATTTGCAAATTAAGAGTAATGAAATAGATGACACAACATATCATAGTAAGAAAAGCTCTGGGTTTGGACTCAGGTCCTGGGCTCAAATCAAGCTCTTTCATTCAATAGATGTATTATGACCTTGGAAAAGTTACAAGTTATTTCTTTCAGGAATTCATTTTTTTTTTCATCTATAAAAGGAGAGTCCTTGATTAGATGCATTCTAAGGATTTTTTTTTTTCTTTTTTCCTGAGGCTGGGGTTAAGTGACTTGCCCAGGGTCACACAGATAGGAAGTGTTAAGTGTCTGAGACCAGATTTGAACTCCGGTCCTCCTGAATTCAGGGCTGGTGCTCTACCCACTGCACCACCTAGCTGCCCCCTCTAAGGATCTTTCTAGTTCTAAGTTCTGTGATTTCTAAACTTAATAGCTTTGCATTCCTAGTAAAGTCATAGCCTTTCAGTACTATATTCAAGTTTCAATTCTATATTCAAGTTTTCTCAGCTTTGAAATAGGAATAAAAATTCATGCACAAAATATCGCAGAAGGTTGTAGTTGCTAATATTGCAGCATTATAAAATGTGATTTAGCATTATCTCAAGGATAACAATAAATCTGGAATAATATCATTTTCAAGCATATATTCATATTCATAAGGATAATATTTTGGAAAGACTAGCATAGGTCCATTTTCTTTGATTTGTACTGCCATCTCAACAATGTTTTTATACATAAATTTTTGGAATTATTAAAATTAAATTAATTAAACAATTAAAAAAAATAAAACCCAGTAAAAATAAAGAAGGACTCCCAATACCTTTTATCCTGGAGAATTTCTTTAGGTAACTCTTAGTCAAGGAATTGATCTTTGGAGATCTCTATGATATTCTTGAAATACAGTCTTCCAAAGTATATCTTCCAGGAGGAAACAGTAAAGGTTGAGGGAAAGGTGAGGAGAGGAGATGATATCATATATGACTCTTTTCCCCTTCAACCAATTTAACCTAAAACAATAAGGTTAGTAAACTGACAGAATGGGTATTTTAGCATGGGGATGTTTGGTATTTCAGAAGCTCTATGATGCTCTACAAAAGCATTCATCTCTGTATGTTTAGTCTTCTTATGTTGAGCTCTGCACTCAGCTAGACTAGGCCTTAGGAAGTTGATGAAGATTCTGTCTTCAAGACAATACTTTCTAGTTTGATAGTACCTTCTAGATTAAATTCCCCTAGGCCATGTTTTTTAGGAATCCAAGTTAACTAATTCACCATAATGCCTAGCAGTAAAGATTGAAAGGAAAACTTAATAAACTTTCAGTTATCTTCATCAAGTGAGGCCCACTGTAGCATCTGGGAATGTAGTTTTATCTAGCCTATAAGGTTATTGATTGGCAATAACTACTGAGTAATACTAGATGATTATCCTATTCCCTCCAAAGTAAAAGAAGAAAGTCAATAAAAGGATGTCTAATTCTATGTGACCTCTGGTGACTACTCAATATTATCCTTCTTCACAAAGTACTTCATCCCATTAGTTCTAATATATGTTTCTCCTTGTTGCCTACAAAAGCCTGCTGCTATGTTTGGCTAATTTTTGAAAGACATTTTTGAAAGACGAGGAAGAAAACAAGAATTTGTAAGATCCCTGGGTTCTTTCCTAGCCAGTGGCATAGACCACATGGATACAAGATGGCATTGCAGATGGTATCACTCCCACATATATGTGATTGAGTAGCAAGAAATAATAGTCTGGCACTGAATGGTCAACACTCAGAGGCCAATCTGTGATTGAAAATTTGTTTAATGTGGTCCACAAATCAGCCAGCCTGAGTATGCGTAATTAAAAGTTGAAATTGTAGCTTCAGAAATTTCATTGTATTTATTTTTTTAAAAAAATTGTAGAGCAAGCAGAATATATATTTAATGGGTTCATAATAATTCCAAAAGCATGAGAATGTTGACACTGTAATAATAATAACTATAATTCATATAGAATATTTTGAGCAGATTAGAAAGTAAATATTATTCCTTTTTCATAAAGAAGGAGTAAACTGAAGCTAAATAACTTTTCTATAGTGGCATAGATAGTTAATGATAGAAATGGATGATGAAACAAAGTTTTTGAACTCAGTAGAGTTCTTTCTGCTATGTTGCCTTGCCTCTATAATCAATCAACCACCAAACATTGATTTAGGGCCTCTTATATGCTAGGCATTGTGCTAGGTGCTATATATTCAAAGAAAAGATGAAATGATCCCTACTTCACAAGTCATTCTATTTTTTTTTTGTAAAGTTTTCTCCATCTGTTGTATTGTTTGTTTGCATAATATGAAGGAGAAACAGGTAAAATGTAAATATTAAAGCCAAAACAAAACCAGATATGACCTTGAATCTGTGCACCCTGTTGTACTTTCTCAATATTATATTTATATTATGATATTCTTAGGTAAGTCATATTAAACCCAACCTTCTGCAAAGTACTTATTAAAATTGAGATTTTTATGCCTGAAACTATGTCATTTTGGAGTTTCAGTAAGAAGCAAAGATGCAATTTAAACCAACATTGCCTGATGTCATTTTTGGAGTTTCAATAAATAGTAGATATATCATTTAAACCCTCACTTTCTGATGGTCCTGATATTTAAAAGAATCAATGACAGATAAAATAAAAGACACCAAAAATTAAAAAAAACAAAAACAAAAACCAAAAAAACCTGCTTAATTAGTACGAAAGAGATTCCTTTATGGAAATGAGAAATTTCTTCTATATCTGGAAAATCTCTAATTTTGTCATTCAAGCAACAAAACATCATAGCTCTTAATAATTGCACTTCATTCATTGCTGTAAGTGAAAAAAAAAAAAAAAAAACAAATTTGTGCCCAAACTGGTTATAATTCCTCCTAAACAAACCTGTTCCTCAGATTCTAACAAGAAAAAAACAACAGCAGCAACAAATTTCAACAAAAACAAAACGAAATTGCAAACTTCTATTTATGTAGTACCTTGAGGTTAAAAAACACTTTATGTGTTATATCCTTTTTTCTTTACAATGCTGTAAGATTGGTACTATTTTTACAGATGAAGAAATTAAGACAGAGAGGTTATGTGATTTTCCTGTGGTCAAACAATTATTATGTAATTGAAAGCAAGTTTCATACTTTGTTCTCCTTGACTTTGAAGTCCATGTTATAACTCCTATGTAACCTAATTGACTTGTCTGTCATAGCACTTGATGCTTCTCCATAAGTCATAAAAGTTAAAGAAGTAAATGATGATGAAAACTACTGTCTACATCAGAACCAGCAATACCTGTCTTTTTGAAATGAACTATTGAACCTGCTTTCAATTTCCAACATCTGAGAAAGATGTTTGGTACAGATAACAAGCATATAGGAATTAAATTAAATATCAAAAGATATTTATTATCATTGGGTAAGTCAAATACATCTTCTACCAATGTGGACAATACTCCATGCACAAGTGCTGTTTTTAAGTAGCGATGAACCAATTGATGAGCTGTGGCAATTCTGGTGATGGACTTCTTTGGACAAAGCTGTGCAGGTCCTCATATGACCCCTACATAGTTGATCACTGGACCTACACTCAAAATCTTACCAATTTGTTTTCTACTTAAAATCTTTATCATTCAAGATAATCCCCAAACCACAATGAGACATTAGAATAATATTTTAGCATTGGATGCCTTCTACTTCCATAATTCAGAGACTGACTTCTCTGTAGTTAGCTCCTCCATCTTATTCTCTCTCTCTGCTTTCACTCCATCTTTGGCAGAGTCCATAACATTGTTGTTATTATTGTTGTGTGTATGTATGTGCGTCCATTATTTTGCTTACAATGTTCAGTGATTATATTTTTCTAGGTAAAATTATTTTTCCTCAGCCTGTAGTTCATAATCCTCAACAAAGTGACACTATCCTACCAATCCAGGTTTATTTTATACTGTTTCCTTTGCATAGGCCTTTGATATACTCTTATCTGCTGCAAATTCTTCTCTCTATTCCCCAAATATACCCTCTACATTCTTGTCTTTATATCTTTCATCACATTCTTCCCTGTGCTGGGAATTTCCTCCTTCTCCAATTTTGAATATCTATCTATGCTTCACAATTTCTAAGGAATTTGGAAGTTATCCCCTTCAACCCTCTCTTTTTATAGAGGAGCTCATGGAGTCCCAAAGAAGTAAAGTGATATCCAATATCAGAAAGCATATGAAGTAAGATCTTTGTTAAAGATTTCATTGAACTTCAAAATTCTAAATTGATACAATATTTTTGCAACCATTCTGGATGAAAGACTAAAATAATTGACCATTATTCACCTTATTTTAAACAAGTCACAGAAATCATGCAATTCTACAAAATGCAATTTATAATGAAGAACTACTCCAGAAGAATTAAGATAATGCTCATTAAATCATATTACTAAGAAATAAGATTGTCTAGAAAAGAACAAAATCAACTATTCCATTTGAATTGAGAAAGTTTGAAAATGTGACATAAAACAGTCAGATGAATACTTTGAAAAATGTATTAGACATACATGATTCAGGTACAGTGTCATATAACATTAAAATCTTTGTTAACTGGAAGAATTACTGAGTAATTGTTATATGTTCTAATTATTTTAGATCCTTGTATAATATTCATCAATTTTATCAACTTTGCAATAGAAGGAATCTTTATTGACATTTTGAACAAAATTTCCGAACAAAAGGAAAATTCTACTCTACAGTCAGATCTTGTTTATGTTATAATCACTCTTTCTCTTTTCATAGGTGGCATGCATGCAATGGTTGCATGGAGACCATACAATGATGGAGATGATCGAGAAAAAGCGCTGCTTGTGCAAAGAAATCAAGGCAAGACAGAAAACAGAAAAGGGACTTTGCAAACAAGATAGCATGCCAATTCTACCAAGTTGGAAGAAGAATACAGGGACAAAGAAGTACAGTCCTCCACCATATTCTAAACAACAAACAGTGTTTTGGGATACTGCTATATGACAAAGTGTCCATATATGACAAAACTCCATAAGACTATTATTTCACTTGTATGAGAGGGAATGGTCAACAGGTTGGTTTCAGAGAGTGTTTGTCAACATACATCTTCTTTACTAGTAAAAAAAATGGCATCACTGCCCTTGGAAATCCATGTTAAGTTGTGCTTACTTAATATAAGTCCAAGGCATGTTAACTTTACCAACAAATTGAGATAAATGTGTTTAAGGATTTTTTTTAATCCAAAAGATATTTAAAATGTAAATATTTTACTAGTCTATTGAAAGAAAACATCTGAAATAGTACACATATATACATATATAATTTACAGAGGTATCAAGAGTTTTACTATATAATGTATTAAACAATTTATTTTCTATTTTCTATGTAATCCCCTAATTTGTTTCCTTTTCCTTGCCCACCTAAATTTGTCTTCTGTACAAAAGCATGTGACTATAAATCATTGTTCAGCAGTATAATATATGAATAAATCTGGTGCTGGAATGGTAGAAGTTAAATATCACCATATTCATTAGGCACATCTGTTACTTTTTATTTGTATTAAAACTTGACAGGAAATTAATGCAAATGTAGCACCTAATTTGGATGTCCACATCATATTAAATCCAATATCTTTTGTTACATTAGCTTTTAAGGCGTTTATTTTAAATACCCTCTTGCTTATATTAAATAATGGTAAGTCAACTCTCCAGAGATAGTTATTCAGATATACTTGGCTAACCTAGTAGAATAACTTTACTTTAGAAATGTCTGTAGGGATATACCTCCTTGCATTGTTGATTTGATTAGTGGAGACCAGGGTTCACTGTGACTATGAAAAGGGATATCAGAATTTGAAGAATTATACTGTTTTCTAAAAGGTGTTTTTTTTTTTGGTTGTTTTTTTTTTTTTTTTTTTTACCATGGCAATGTAGCCACAATTCTTGACAAATGGCAGAATGAAGGGTAGGATTATGTGTGTTTTTAATTTTTTGCCTGATGAAAAAAAAAAATTACAAAAGTCATTCAAGATTTGTTTACATTGCTTTCTGTGTGTGTGTGTGTGTGTGTGTGTGTGTGTGTTTCTCAAATTACCAACATTTAAGATTAAAGATACATTTATCCAGAATCATTCATTAATTTAAGATATTCAGGTCAGAGTTTTCTGTGCAGAATTTCCCTTTGTAACAAATTATGATACCATGACCACAACCAAAGAATTGTCACTTTTATTTTACTGTTTTGATTTGTTTTAAAAACTGGGATGGGGTTGATTCCAATTGTATATTATGGGATTTGTGTTAAGAGTTATATATCTTCCAAAAACAACTTAGTAAAAAAATGAATATTGCCACGGATAAATGAAAAGTAAATGATCACATATATTTTGTATATTTAAATGACTACGCTTCTTAAATTTGAAAGCATGAGCATTCTTTAACAATCACTTTAGTATTCTTTGGAGGAAAAGTGTGTTTTTGACATTACTGTCATATTGGCTTTCCTTTTTAAAAGATATTGACAGCAATGCTACAGTGCTGGCCAATAAAACCAAATATAATAGAATTTCATACTTTTTTGTAATCTATATTGCTAAACCTTGAGTAATGCTTTATCAGTATAGTTCCTTTCAAGCCTTTGAGATATTTTAAAGATGATTTTAATAATTTATAGCTAATGTATATTTTGATGTCCAAACTCAGAATTCTGTACAAGATAAGGAAAAAGGTAAGTGTTTGTAAATACATGTGTGATTGAATATGCAGGAAATATTTGCAAAAGCAAATTAAGAGTAAGAGGATTTTCCATAATAGAGGTGGGAGAATAAAACAATCATAATTATAGAAAGTTATGAAAAAGTCTTTAGCACTTCAAGATAATTTCTGTCCCTAAAACTCATCAACTGTTTGTTGTTTGAAATCCAACCACCACTGGCTTATAAAAATGAAAACTTTTTTGAAAAACACATTGATTTAATGAAAATGTTCATGATTTTAGCTGTTTACTATTTACTTAAGTAAATCAAACCACAGAGATCCAATCAAATCAAACTCAAAAGATGTAGTTCTCTTTTAAAGTTATATTTAGGGCCAAATAGTAATCCTTGTTATAACCTTAAAACATATTGAGGAAATTTTAATGTACTTGTAACTTTTTATGTAACCTCTTTTAAGTAGGAAGGAAAACTGACATTATATCTAAAATTTGACAAATGGTCAAGCATAAGTTTTTGATTTTGATGGATCTACTGTTGATTCCAACAACATTTGATTCTCCTATATAACTTTTCTAGTTTCTTAGGTTAAGACACATATTTCCATGTAATTTTTAGCCAAGCCCAATTCAAAAGTGATACAATTGAATGATATGAAAAAGTGACATCACTGTGATTTAAATCCTGATATTTTCAGGATTATATGCCTATGAAATTGATGATTGTATATACCTAATCAAATCCAATGAGCATTTATTAATCAATGAGCATATGCAATAAGCAAAGCACTGTGGTGGATGCCAAAGACAAAACAAAAACAAAAACAAATAAAAGAAAACTACCCTTGTTAATTAAGATTAACATTGGAATGGGAATGAGTTTGTGTGAATAAAGCCTTCATTAAATGATTTGCTTGCTACAAAAGTATTTTATTTTTCTCTCATTATTATTTTTTTTTATTTGAAGCTGAAGAGAATGTTAGTAGACAAGATTAAGTGGAAAGACAACCCATTGAGAACCAGAAAAACAAATTATGGATCTGATCTGATAATTGAAAGTAAAACACTAAAATTCTCTAACACTTGATTGATCTGGTTCATTATCTTCCTGATCAAATCAGGAATGACATGATCATCAAGTTATTTTGCTACAGCCTACTAGTTCAGCTCCAAGGTAGTCTCATTGGTAGTCTCATTGATCATCAGGGAGATGGATTTTCTGCATATAGATTTCCTCAGTAGAGATGAAATGACATTTTTTAAGTGAAAGTGAGTCAAAAAAAAAAGGACAAATAAACAATTCAATATGACAATACTACCACCTATATAGAGAAAACATAAAACATATCAGTGTATTCCCTGGCATAGAGTTTCTTTGTTATCATGTACATGTAGGCTTCCATCTTTTCCCATGTAGATATAATTGAAGCATGTTTGAAATAATCAGTGATCTCTGGCACTAGCTGATAAGATCCACATTTACAAAATTGATTTATAAAATTCACCACTATAATTTTTTAATGGATAAAATATATATAATTGTGCTCAGTCAAAAAACTATTTTACTTAAGAGTTGAATTCAAACAGGGTCCTGCATATCCTAAGCATTCCAGAAATCTTTTTGTACTTAATAAGCAAAGGTTGACATGACTAAATTATACCTTTTAAAATCTGTTCTCTGTCTAGACTCAGCTATACTCAGGTAGTAAGTGGAATATTCCTTCAAGGATACATATTGTTCAGTAGCATGCTATTAATGTTTAGCTTAGGCTGTGTCTATATGCCTAAATTAGATGGAGAGTTTTGATTTACTTCAATGATCTCATGAGTGAAAATAGTTGAAGCAGTTGTTTGACAAATGTATCTAGTCAAGTCAGAAGTCAATGTGTGTATACAGATAAGCTTAGCATCATCCATATGCTGATAAGAGGAAAGGGAGTATTATAATGGCCTCAGATAGAATGCCAGAACAGTGCTTAATTCCTGTTTTTCTTTATATATTTGCATATGAAATGCAGAAAATGCCACAAGCTTATAATGTAAAGACTAATTCATTCTTACAGATACATTTTTGGGCTAGTCAGGCCACAAAATACTTTGATCAACTCACCCTGCCTACTTACAATCCATGGAAACACATTATATCAATTACACAGTCATTCCTGATCTATCCATTCTAACCTGGAAGACTGTCTTCCCCATCTTCATATATCCTACAGTGCCCAGTACAATGCCTTACACAAAGGATACACCAGATAATTATTTGCTGCATCAGATTTAATTGAATTGCATTGGATGAGAGGGCTAGTTGGCATTTACAGAACTGGGGCAATTAATTAGACAATCTCTAACATTCCCAAGTTGAAGTTGTTATATTGCAAACAAAGGAGCATTGTTTAAGCAATTAATGTTTGATATTTGTATATATGCCTTCTATTTAATGCTTTCCAGATCAAGTAGATAATCAAAACAAATGACTGGAATGTATTAAAACTAATTTATAAACACATAATGTCTGTTTCTATGTAAGCATCTTCAGGCATACATACAGTATGTCAATGGAATTATGTAAATCAATAATGGGCTAACAGGTTTTGCAATGTGAGGAAGTGCTTTTAAACAAAGTGACTTGAGGATTGGACTGAATTGAAAACAATTTGGTGTTTGGATCAATGTCTTCTTGGTAAATAGGTATATTGAAGGGATAAAGAAATAAATTGCAGAATTTCCCTTTAACCTTCAAATTCATGGATGAACATGCTTAGACTAATATAGTTGGGGTTGGCCCCAACAAAGGAATATTTGAACAGTCTTTTGAGGTGTTTGATGACTTCCCCATATAAATGGGTTTCCTCATCCCTAATGTATCTGCATTGACACATGTATGCACCCACATACAGTATACATACTGTATATATTTATAAAATGTTTAGTATGCACTTCTTTTGTTCAGAACTCTTGGAATTAACCTTTCTAGTGTAGCAATTTGTGTAAAGTGCACTGTGATGACAAGAAAGCACAGTCAAATCACAGGTCTTGTTATTCTTGCACTAAAAAAAAATGTGTTTACGTATTTAGCCACTGTATGTTTACTTTATTACTCTTTTTGAAAAATTTAAAAGCATAGCTAAGAAAATGATATAAGATAGTATGTTTTTTAGTGGATAATGGCACTACATTTTTAAAAGACAGGGTTTTTAAAAGAGAGGAAACCATTTAAACTCCATTTCATTCAATTGTAACATGTTTACCAATATCTTAATAATTGAATGTTCTTTGCTTTTTTTTTTTTCATGAATCATTAGAAGTGTCAGGTCTGTGCCTGAAAATATGTGCAAAGGAAAAATAAGTAGCAGATTTCTGTACTCATGTATTTCTTAACTATTTCTACATACACAGACTACACACAGATATCATTTCTTTTCATTTTTGTACTTGATTTTTTAAGTGATATGTAATTATAAATGTACTTTGATACTTCTGAAGTAACAATATGTTGTTTGGGAAAAAAAGTTTTGATTTCCTTAGTGCATTGAAAATATTTTACAATCTTTTTGTGCTTACTGATTTGTGATCCCGTGTAATTATAATAAAAGCAATAGTTTAAAATAACTAACCTTGACATCGTATGATTGATAGTAAATTGTTGGGTCTTTATTTCAATTAATTTCCATGGCCTGTGAACTTTTTTTTGAAGGAGTGAGGAAAGAAGGAAGAAAGTAAGTGTAGATTTTATCAAGTTATGTCACAGTATGTGATGCTGTATGTGGTCTTTTCAAACATTGGTTTAGGGGAACACTTGGAACAGAGACCTATTTTGGAACCATTGAATTCACATTAACTTTCTTCTGGAGTGAGAGATAGGAGAAAACTAAAATAAAAGAGAATTTCACATTTTTAGTATTGCAATTTTGACCTAAAAACAGTCTTCCAGCAGTCATGAACTAACCTATGAAATCAAAGAGATAACTGATATATAAACTGATATTCATCCTTAGAGCTAGAATTGGACCCATTTAACAGGAAATTAAATTTGAACTCTTATAGTCATCTAAGACATCGTTAACATCTTTAGTGTCCTTTATGTGAAAAGATTTTACAAGGGTGATAATAGGGTCAGAATAATAAAAACAGTGAGCTTGTTAAAACATTTCCCCTGGATTCTGAAATTTAGAGGGAGGGTGGCAATCCTTGAATTTTGTTTTAAGTAATAATAATTGATTAAAATGAGAAATTGCTACAAGTTTGTTATCCAGTGACCACTCTCCAGAAAATACTACCATGAGAACTCATACAACCCTCCCAGCAATACTACTCTCTGATTAGCAAAAGAGGTAAAGTATTTTGGTGACTTTGCCTCTCCCACATAGAGTTTCTCCTTCCACAGGTCCAAAATCTTAGGTGTCTTCCTGAAGTCCATACCCCAAATGAATTGAATTTAAAATTTTATTTAAAGACATCTCCTGAGCAGCTTCTCCTCCAATATTTAAACAAACAAATCTCCCATGTAGTTAATTTGAAACTCATTTTGGGGTGCTTGACTTTCAGAAATGCTGTAGGTTAGCATGAGATTATAAATTCATATGACATAATAGCTGTCCACAACTTACAAAAAAAGAACAATTAGTTCATTATGTAGTATTTAATATTCCTTTTTTAGTTTTCTCTTACTAAGTACTTCCCACATCACTTACATTTTTTCTACGTATATATTCTTTCTAAAAGTTTTCATCCTATTCAGGGATCTCCCACAAAGTTAGAATATTAAAATAAGTGTTCAAAATCTTTCACATTCCTTTCAATGTTTACCCTATTCTCCCATATTTAATATCTTCATGGTTGCCCAAGGACAGTTTCATTACACATACACATACATACATACACCCCACACACACAGGGATGGGGAGAGAGAAAAACATATTGATTTGTCCTTCCCCAAAATAATCCATTCTATAAATTACCTCTTTAACACTTCTTCCATTAAAGTTCTTCTCCAAGATTTTGTCAGGGTAGGAAGTCAAAATGGCTCGATTAAATTTAATTAAGGGAAGAATGTACTAAGTTTCTAGAACTCTTTTCAATTAGTTCATTCTTAAAAATTGTTGTTTGTTATTTGATTTCCTCCCATCATGTAAAAATATTTTAAACATTTATTTCTAAAAACTTTGAGTACCAAATTTTCTTCTTTTCTCCTTCCCCTTCATGGAGACTATAAGCAATATGACATAGGCTACGCTAATACCATCATGCAAAACATTTCCATATTAATCACATTGTGAAGAAAAACACAAGACAAAAAATAAACTCCTAAGAAAAATAAAGGTTAAAATAATTCATTCATTGATGTTCATATTTATATTCCATCAATATTTTCTCTGGAGATATATATCATTTTCATCAATTGCTTAGGAATTATTTTGGACCATTGATATTGCTGAGAATAGTTGTCATTGATAATCATTACACAAAATTGCTCCTACTGTGCACAGTGTTCTCCTGGTTTTCCTCACTTCACTTTGCATCAGTTCATGTAAGTCTTTCCAGCTTTATTATCATTATTATTATTATTATTATTACTCAATTATTTCTAATAACTTAATAATATCCCATCACAATATAAACCACAACTTGTTCAGCTATTCCTCCATTGATGGGCATCCCCTCAATTTCTAATTCTTTGCCTTCAGTAAACAATCTGTTATAAATATTTTTGTACATTCAAAGATTTTTTTTTATTATTATTTTATCTCTTTGGGATATAGATCTATTTTTGGTATTGCTTGGCAAAAGGATATTTGTGATTTTCTAGCTTTTTCAGCATAGCTCCAAATTACTTTCCAAAATGGTTGGAACAGTGCACAACTCCAACAACAGTGAATTAGTACCTCAGTTTCCCCACATCTCCTCCAACATTTGTCATTTTCCTTTTTTGTCATACTAGGCAATCTGATTTGTATAAAGCAATACCTCAGAGTTGTTTTAATTTTCATTTCTCTAATCAAAAATAATTTAGAGAATTTGTATATGACTATGATTATTTTGATTTGATTTCTTTATCTGAAATTTGCCCACTCATAACCTATGACCATTTATCAGTTGTGAGTGACTCCTTTTTTTATATAAATATGACTCAGTTCTCAATAAGAAATAATGCTTTATCAGAGATATTTGATATAACTGTTCATTTCCCTCAATTCTATTCCCTCTTCCCCTCCCAAATTATCCAACTCTCTTCTTTCATCTGCTGCATCCTCAAAAGTATATTGTTTCAGGTCATTGCCTATTCCACTCTGTCCACACTTCTATCAGCCTTCTCTTCTCTTATCCCTTTCTCTTGTTACTTTCCTGAAGAGTAAGACAAGTTTCTGAATCCAACATACTGTTTCTTATTCACTTTTTGAGCCTGTTCTGATGAGAATAAAGTTTAAGTGCTCTTGCCTACTTGCTCCATCTACCTGTATGGTATAAAAGTAATGTTATGCCTCTTTCATGTGAGATAGTTTCTTCTATTCTACTTTCCCTTTTCCTTTTTAAACAGTGAATTCCCCTTTCTCATACTTTAATTTATTATTATTATTTTTTTTTCCCTGAGGCTGGGGTTAAGTGACTTGCCCAGGGTCACACAGCTAGGAAGTGTTAAGTGTCTGAGACCAGATTTGATCTCGGGTCCTCCTGAACACAAGGCTGGTGCTCTATCCACTGTACCACCTAGCTGCCCCTTAATTTATTATTTTTAATAATTTTTTATTTAATTTATTTTAAAATTTTAATTTAAATTTATTTATATTTTATTTATATTAATTATATATTTTATTTAAATTGATTTATTTAAATTTTTAAATTTATTATTATTATTTTAGATATTCTATCTTATTGAACTGACCCATGCCCTCTTATCTACATATACTCCTTTTATCTGCCTGAATAATGAGATTGTTTTTAGGAGTTACAAGGACCATCTTCCCATATAGAAATGCAAACAATTTAATCTTATCTAATACCTTAAGCATTATTTCTCTTTTCTCTTTTTTTTAGCCTTGTATTTTAAAATCAAATTTTCTGGAGAAAGAACCAAGATGCCAGGGAGAAGCCAGGAAGTTGTCTTCCATTAAAGTTCTGAGCTCTCCCAGTTTGCTCCAAAGCAATATTAATCAAGCCTCTGAACAAATTTTGGAGTAAGAGAACCCACTATTTATAGAGATTTTAGGAAAGCTCTGTCTCATCTGAGTAAAAGGGGAATACAAACAAAAGGGGAATGTCTAGGAAAATAAGTGGGAGGCTCTTACCTATAGCTCAGATTAATAACTGAGGCCTGTCTTAACAAGTTAATATCACAGTTGGCTAGCTGTGAGGCCTTCAGCTCCAGTACAGAAGACAAACTGCCAGCCTGGACCCAGAGCACGACAGCTATGAATAGACTAGGCCACCCCAATATGGTAGGCAAACTTCTAGCACCTTAGTCCTGGCACAGAAAGTCAAAGACTAAGCCTCTGACCCCAATAAAAGAAGCTTGGGACTGGGCCCTCAGTACTCCAGGAGTAGAACTTAACTTTAAAAGTAATTAAATAGCAAAAGAAAAAAGAAAAAAAAAAAAAAAGAAAGAAAAAAGGAAAGAAAAAATCTCTATACTATTATGGCAACAGGGAAGATCAAAACACAAACTCAGAAGAGGACAAAAATATCAAATGCCTGCAGATAAACCCTTAAAACAGAATATTAATTGGTTTCAAGTCCAAAAAGTCCTCTTGGAAGAGATTAAAAAAATTTTAAAAATGAGAAAGCTAGAGCAAAAATGAAATGAAGAAATGAGAGTTACACAAGAGAGAGTCAACAGCTTTGAAAAAGTGAACAAAATAATTCCTTAAAAATATGTTGGCCAAATTGGAGGTGGAGAGGTGGGGGAATCAATTGAAAAAAACAACTTCTTAAAAGGTAGGGTTGGCCAAAATGGAAAAAAATATACAAAAGTTAACTGAGGAAAACAATTCTTTAAAAATTAGAATTGGGCATTGAGAATCAAACAAAATCAAAAATAGACGAAATTGTTTGAAAACCAACTGACCTGGAAAGTGGATCCAGGAGAAATATTTCAAAAATTACTGGACTACTTAAAAGTAATGGGCAAGAAAAGAGCCTGGATAGCATCTTTCAAGAATTTTTCAAGGAAAATTGCCCTGATATCCTAGATCCACAGAGTAAAATAATCATTGAAAGAAGCAATGATCACTTTCTGAAAAAGATTCCAAAATGAAAACTCCAAGGAATAGTACAGCCAAATTCCAAAATTATCGGGTCAAGGAGAAATACTGTAAGCAGCCAGAAAGAAACAATTCAAATATCAAGGAGCTATAGTCAGGATTGTTTAGCTGATTCTACATTTAAAAAATCTGAGGGTTTGGAATAGGATATTCCAAAAGGCAAAGAAACTTGGATTACAACAAAGATGCAACTACCCAGCAAAATAAAGCATAATCTTTCAGGAAAAAAAAAATCAATAAAACTGGGGACTTTAAAACTTCCCTGTTAAGATCAGCTGAACAGAAAATTTGATCTTCAAATAAAAGACTCAAGAGAAATATAAAAAAGTAAACAGGAAACAAATGTGTTATTTGTTAAACTGTTTACATCCCTATAGATGTAGATAATAACTTGTTAACTCTTGAGAACTGTGTCTCTTTTGGAACATTTTAAAGCAATATAGATAAATAGAGGGTGGGGGTATAATATAAAAAAAAAAGATTTGGTGGAAGAGAGAGATTGTACTAGGAAAAGCAGAAAGGAAGAGGTAGAATGAAGAAACACAAAAAAACTATTTTCAGTAGAAGGAAAGGAGAAAGGAGATGAATATTGTTTGAGCTTTACTTTCATTTGGATTTGGCTCAAAAAATTATTCTCATCTGGGTGTAAAAAGTTATTTTACCTCATAGGGAAGTAGGAGGGGAAAGGGAAAACAAGGGAGGAAGTAATAGAAAGAAGAAAAGACTGAAGGAGGTGATGGTGGTCAAAAGCAAAACACAGATGAGAAAGTATAGTGTGAGATAGCAGGAAAATAAGATAGAGGAAAATACACAGTTAATAATCATAATTGTGAATGTGAATGGGGTTAATGCTCCCATAACACAGAAGTGAATAGCAGAATAGATAATATACCAGAATTCTACTATATGTTGTTTATGAGAAACAGCTTTGAAACAGAGAGCTAAACAGTGTAAAGGTAAAAGGTTGGAGCAGAATCTATTGTGGTTCAGCTGAAGTTAAAAGAGAGAGAGAAAGAGAGAAAGAGACAGAGAGACAGAGAGACAGAGAGACAGAGAGACAGAGAGACAGAGAGACAGAGAGACAGAGAGAGACAGAGAGACAGAGACAGAGACAGAGACAGAGAGAGAGAATTAGCAGTCCTGATCTCAGCCAAAGCAAAAGTAAAAATATATCTAATCAGAATAGATAAGGAAGTAAACTACAGCTTACTAAAAGGTTTTATTGAGGCCATATTCATTCAGTGATTAAAGCTAGGTAGCAATTGAGGTAAAGAATCTCCTCTTTCACTTAGCAAAAAAAAAAAAAAATCATTCAGTGAATGAATAAATCTGGGAGGGGAATGATTGCTATTATGAACTTGTTGAAAACCTTAGTTTAAAAAGACAAAAGTCTCCCATTTCATCCAGGGACATCTTCAGTCATCTCTATCTGTATCTTGTCACTGGACCCAGATGGTTTTGGAGGAGAAAGTGAGGCATGTGCTCTTGCAGAGCTCTCCCTCCCTTAAATTCAATTTACTTGCATGTCATAGCATCGCTTTCCTTATGTCATGGTCCTCTTCAAGAATGAAAGACAAGTAACAACAACAATAAAAACTAATAGGTACTAGAGGTAATGAAGTTAATATCAATACTAAACATATGCACCAAGTGGTATAGTATCCAGATTCATACAGGAGTGAGTTAGCAAAAGAAATAGATAGCAAAAACTATACTTTTAGAGGACCTCAACCTTCCCCTTTCATAACTACATAAATCTAACCACAAAAATAAAGAAGTTAAAAAGAGGAATCAATTTCTAGAAAAGATAGATATGATAAATTCTGGGAGAAAATTAAATTAGCATAGAAAGTAATATACATTTTTCTTGGTGATTCATGATACCTACACAAAAATTGACCATGTATAAGGGCATAAAAACCTCATGATCAAATGCAGAAAGGCAGAAATATTCAATGAACATTTGCAGATCATGATGCAATAAAATATGTTAATATAGATTAAAAAGTCATTGAAAACTCAATCATCTAATCCTAAACAATGAGTGGATAACACAACAAATCATAGATTCAATTAATACATTTATAAAAGAGCATGACAATAATGAAACAACATACCAAAATTTATGGTACAGAAGGGAAAATTTATATCTCTAAATGCTTCCATGAATAATTTAAGAAAAAGGCAATCAATGAATTGGACAAGCAACTAAAAAAGTCAGAAAAAAGATCAAATTTAAAATTTCTAATTAAAACCCAAATTAGAAATTCTGAAAATCAAAAGAAAGATTAATAAAATTGAAAGTAAGAAAACTATTAAATAAAGAAATAAAACTAAGAGCTTGTTTTTGGAAAAATGAAATAGATAAACATCTACTTAATTTCATTTGTAGAAAAATAAAGAGGAAAACCAAACTAACCAGTATCAAAATTGAAAATATTGGATTCACCACCAACAAAGAGGACATTGAAGCAATAAGTAAGAGCTCTTTTGTGCCACTGGACGTCAATAAATCTAAGGGACATTCATTAATATTTGCAAAACTATAAATTGCTCAAATGAACAGAAAAAGAATTAAAATACTCAGCCCCCAAAACAAGTTGAACAAGCCATCCTAAGGAAAAAAATCCAGGGCTAGATGGATTTCATTCAACCAAACATTTAAAAAACAAATCAAATAATTCAAATACTGCATAAACTTTTTGGAAAAATGAGCAAAGAAGAAACCTTACCAAAAAATTTTTATAGCACAAACATGGTATTGATGCCTAAACCTAGAAGAACTAAAATAGAGAAAGAAAATTATTGACTAATATCCTTAGTCATTATTGATGCAAATATTTTAAATAAAATATTTTCAAAGAGATTATAGTAATTTATGAATAAAATGATAACCAGCAATAATGGGAATTAGCGAAGCTCTTTCAATAAGATCAGGGTGAAAGAAGGATGCCCATTATCACCATTATTTTCAATATTTTCTTAGAATTATTGACTTTAGCAAAAAAGAGAAGAAAAATAAACTGAAGGAATTAGAACAGGCAATGAATAAACAAAACTTCACTCTTTCCAAATGATAGAATCACATTCTTAGAGAATCCTAGAGAATCATCTAAAAAAACTATTGAGCAAACTTACTTTAGATTGTAAATCATCAACATTTCTATGTATCACCAGCAAAGTCCTGCAGCAAAAAATTAAAAAGAGAATTTTCACATAAAACAATGGTAGACAGTATAAAATATTTGGGAGTCTATTTGCCAAGACAGACCCAGGAACTATATAAATATAATTATTAAACACTTTTTACACAAATCAAATCAAATCTATATAACTGGCTAAATATTAATTGTTCATGGGTAGGCTGAGTTAATATAATAAAAATGAGATCTACCTAAATTAATTAGCAAAAAATTATTTAATAGAACTAGAAAAACTAATAACCAAATTCATCTGGAAGAACAAGGATATTAATGAAATTAATGAAAAATATTAAGGAAGGTAGCCTAGCTGTATGAGATCTGAATATTTACAAAGTGACTATCATCAAAAATATTTGGTACTGGCTAACAAATAGAATTTATATTCTAAAATATTTACATCAGCTCTCTGTCGTTGCTAAGAACTGTGATGAGGGGATGCTCAGTAATTAAGTAATAGCTAAACAAATTGTGATATATGGTTATAATGGAATATTATCCTGTAAGAAATGATTAACAAAATCTGTTTTTTTCTATCTTGTTAAATATCTCCTAATTGCATGTAAAAGAATTTCCACATTTTTAAAATTTTGAACATCAAATTCTTTCTCTTTCATCTGCTCATCTCCCAATCTTGAGAAGGAAAGCAATTTAATTTCAATTATAAATATGAAATCATGTCAAATAAATTATCTTATTAAGTTGCAAAACAAAACAATAAGAATTTAAAAAAGAAATAAAGCAAAAAGTTGAGAAACAATATTTACAATCAATGTTTTTGAAAAAAACTTATTTATAAAATATATAGAAAACAGTCAAATTTATAAGAATATAATATAATAAATAGTTTCTAGGCAAATAAATCAAAGCTATTTATATGAATGTCATATGAAAAAATTTCTAAACTATTATTGATTAGAGAAATGCAAATTAAAACAATTCTAAGATATCATTGGCTATCAGATTGGCTAATATGGCAACAAATGAAAATGATAAATGTTGAAGAATATGTGAGCAAATTGGGACACAATGCACTGCTGGTGAAATTGTAAACTGTTCCAAACATTCTGTAGAGCACTTTGGAATTATGTCCAAAATGCTATAAAATTGTGTGTATGTTTTGATTTAGAAATAACACTACTAGGTCTGTATTCCAAAGAGATCATTTAAAAATGATTGTATATGATACATATACAAAAATATTTATATCAAGTTTTTTGTGGTGGCAAGTAATTGGAAATTGAGGTGATGTCTATCATCTATGGAATAGCTGAACAAGTTGTGATATATGAATGTGATGGAATACTGTTGTTCTATAATGAATGAACATTTCAGACCAAAGTGGAAAGATCTTCATGAGCTGATAGTAGGTGAAGTAAATAGAATCAGAACATTGTTTCACAACAATCATAACATTCTGTGATGATCAACTATGATAGATTTAGTTATTCTCAACAATAAAGTATTTAAGACAATTCCAAAAGGCTCATGATGGAAAATGTTGTCTACTAAAGAGAAAAAGTTTGAATGCACATTGAAGCATACTATTTTCATTTTTTTCTCATGATTTTTCCCTTTTCTTTTGATTCTTCTTTCATGGCATGAAAACGTGGAATTATGTTTAACAGATTTATTATTATTTTCTTCATTCAGCTATTGTACCATCATTTGTCCAATTGAGTTTTTTTAAGGAGTTCTTCTCTTCATTGAATTTTTATTTATCTTTTTTCACATGACAAATTCTGCTTTGTAAATTCTCTTCATTGGATGTACCCCCTCCCCGCTATTATTATTTGATCTATTGTGTTTTTATGATGTTATTTTCTTCAAATATTTTTTACCTCCTTTATCAAACTGTATACTCTTTTTTTCAGGACATTACTGAACTTCTGTCACTTCTTTTCATAACTTTTCCTCTGAATCTTTTTTTTTCCAATTTAAAAATTCTTTTTGAGCTCCTCCAGAACCTGAGACCAATTTATACTTTCTTGAGCTTTTGGATGCAGCAGTTTTGATTTTGTGGTGCCCTTCTTAGTTTGTGCTTTAATCTTCTCTGTCACCAAAATAACTTTCTGTAGTTAGGAGCTTTTTGATGTTGTTTACTCACTTTTCTTAATCTATTTCTTAACTTTTAGTTTTTATTAAAAGTAAACCTCTATTACTAAATTGGAGTGGGTACTATCTCAAGGCACAGGTCTTTGTCCAATTGTTTTCAGAGGCTATTGGTGGGTGTTGGGGGAGTTCAAAATAATTGAGCTCTTCCAAAGTGTTATCATGTAATGACATGTGTATTTACTACTCTCCAGGCCTGTGCTCTGGTCTGTGAGTGAACATAATCATACTTTTCCACCCATGAAGTATAAACAGTATCTCTATTTCCCTATGGTCACAAGCTCTGGTGTGCTAGTACTCCTTTTTGCCTTGGGACTATAGCCCATGACAGTGATCTGGATCCAAGTATAGGTAATACAATAGATTCTTGTACCCAGTACCAGCAAAGGAACCCTTCTGATCTTTTACTGACTTTCCAAGTTATTGGATTGGAAAATCTTCAGTTCCTCCTTTTATGAGTACTGCCACTCCACAATTTGTTTTTAGATGCTCTTTAAGTTGTTTGAAGGGGAACTTGGGAGAGTTCAGGTGAGTCCCTGCTTTTTTTCCACCACATAGATTTTATTTAGTTTTTTTTTTTAATTTTAAAAAGTTTTTCATAACAATGAGCATCTAGTAGTGAGATTTCAAATATCAAGAATCTAAAAGGGAAAAGTTACTTGAGAAGCTAGTTAGGGTAACTGAAAAATGCTTTAGGATCTTTCAAATTGTTCTCCCTAAACAACAGTTTCTACACCTAGGTGTGTCTTTTCTCACCCTAGAAAGCTTATATATTACATGCTATATGATAAAAGTATTCAATAGTTTCCCCTCCTTATTGAATCATTTCTCTATGTGTCAATATCAAATCATCTTCTTCATATTTTATAGGTACTAGCATCATGATTCATATTTAGTAGATTAGGATTGAAAATTCCATTTCTCTAGGACAGTATATATCTTTGGCAACAACATATAAGAAACATAACATAAAGCTCAGTTTTGTTTTGTTTTGTTTTATTTTTAATAGTGTACAGCTGTATTGAGGAAATTAAGTTTGACACAGCTTATTATTTATGCAGCACTAGATATCAGGTTGAAGATGTTCTACAAATCAACATCTATTCAATGTAGTTCATAGTCTAATATACATAATTCTGTTAATTAGACAGAGGGTACTCTTATATAAAAGCAAAGCATTTAACAAAATGCCTAAATTATAAAATAATGATGGAACACAATCTCCCACAAAAATACATACATAAGTAGATGAGTGAACACAAATAAGGATCATGCTGTGGGGAAGCACAGACAGGTATTAATGTGAGAGGCAAATCACATCTCTGATACTGATGACATCATTTGTAATGTTTGGGCTAATTTTCTGGAGGTTCTTCAGATGGGCTTTGGTCTTAGCAGGATAGACACCATGAAAATGGTCAGGAATAGTCTAGAGTCTTTATTCTGGCCCAATCTTGATCTTAGTGCAGGAGGCAGGAGAGCCACCAGGAGGATGGTCAAAAATGGAATGTCCCATTTCCAGTCCTTGTCAGCCCTTATATATCTTTGTACAATTACATCATTACAGCATACTGAGTATGTGTGAACTAAAAAACCATGACATCACCATAATAAGTAATAAGCATATGTGTGAACTAGAGAACCATCATGTCATCAATTCCACTGAGTTAATACCTTGTTTCAAGTATACTTCTCTAGAGTTTCCACCCTCTATATCTCCCCCTTTCTTTTGTTTTAGAACACAGGTGATCATACCCTCCCTGATTTCTTCCCTAAGAACATCAAACCAGATATTGTTAGTAGGTTTCCTCTGGACTGAAGGGTCTTCCTTGAAACAGGTATACATAAATCCATCAGCATGGGAGGTATAACACAAATAGTGATGTAACAAACATGAACCAACATGAGGAATTAATACATGTCCATAAGTCCTAGAAGGAGGGTATATAAATAACAATTACACATACACCTCCTTCAGCAGCCAAAATATAATCCAAAACCAATCTATTGTCCATTAATTTACGTGTCAGGGAATCCAATGATTTCTACAAGTTTTGAAGTCCTGCAACAGTCTCATAATGGATCAGGGAGTCCAATGATTCCTGGAGATTTTGAAGTCCTGTAGCAGTCTCATCAACAATTTTTGATGTTCACTGTCATGTTTTTTTCAGTGGCACACATTATCAGAGATGGAACCACCAGATGTTTCCAAGGTCTTCTCATTTGTTTCTAGGGTCTTTCTCTCTATTTCAATGGACAAGGTGAATATGGCTCATTGTCGCCCATCTGGTACTATGCACAAAAGTGCAAAATGTTTAGAAGTATATGCAGGTCCATTGTCTGTTTTTATTGCTTGTGGTACACCCATAATTACAAAAGCTTATAGAAGCATTCAGTGACCACTCAGTCTGTCTCTTTTGCTACTGCTATTGAAAAAGTAAATCCTGAAAAGGTGTCTACTACAACATGGATAAAAGACAGACGACCAAAAGATTTATGTGGGTCATATCAATGTGCCAAATTTTATTGGGTCTCAAACCACAAGGGTTCTTCCCTGGAGGGTACATAAAAGCATTGTCCTGTTTTCACCAAGTTTGTCTGTTACCAGGTTTTCCATTTTGTTTCTTTTTAGCTTTCTTTTTTTTTCCCTTCCTTCTCCATCTTTCTTTTTCCTTTCTTTCTTCTTCCTTCCTTCCTCTTTCCCTTCCTTCCATCTTCTCTGCTCTTTTTTGATATGGTTGTTTTCCTGCTCCTTCTCTTTTTGTCTCACTTTCTGTCTGTCTCTGTCTCTTTATTTGTCACTCTTTCTCTCTCTGTTTCTCTTTCTCATTTCCTCCTCTCTATGTCTCTTTCTCCCTTTCTCTTTATAGCCTTTCTTGGGTTTCTCTCAATATTAATCTGTTCTATTTCAAACTCAGTTTACTTCACCTCTCCTTAAGCAAATTGGTGGTTTCTGGCTCTCAGGGGCTTACATGTTAATTCCAAATTTAGAAAAAATATTCAATTGGTTTAGCCCATTACATCTTAGAATTCCACAAATCCAGAGATCTACCAGTCTCCATCTTCCTGGTAGCAGAATGGAATTATTGAGGTGCATTCCTGTTGAATATTTGTAACTCCTCTGCTTTCTGAAGGGGTATTACAATTTTCCCATGTTAAAACATAATCTTCTTGATGGTAGGGACTTTTTTTTTTTAATATATATTTTTTCCATCCCCAAATCTTATCACAGTGTTGGGCAGGAATAAAGAAAGTACTTAATGAATGTTAATGTCCGTTCTTTCCCATCTCCTTTCTCTTTTCAAATATAAGTATTCTCTAAGTTAAGGGACAACTAAGTGGCACAGGGAATAGCGTGCCAGGCCTAAAGTCAGGAACTCTTCTTGAGTTCAAATCAGGCTTCAGACACTTACCAGCTATGTGACAGCCCTGGGCAGGTTACTTAACCTTGCTTGCATTCGTTTTCTCACCTATAAAATGTACTGGAGGCAACTCTAAATCTTTGTCAAGAAAAACTTCACATACAGTAACAGAGTCAAATATAATTAACCAATAAGAACAAAATTTCCCCAAACTGTTCTGAGCTCTTACCTTCTATTTTCCTTCTCTTTTTTTATCCCCTCCTTACTCTATACCCTTCCATTTTCTTTCTCCTTTCACCTTTTGTTGTGCCCTGTCCCTTTCTGCTGTACTTTCTTCCAGTTGCCCCTACTGGGTTTTAAGTGGAACCCTCTCTTGAATTGAGCTCAAAGCCCAAGTTTCAATTATTTTAGAAAAGCATGTACCTCACCTACTTGGTCTAGGAACCAAAAGCTTTCTCCATAAGAGAGGTCTGCCACTTCCCAGAGACTTAAACACAGAGGCTAAGCTTTTGGTTAGATATCCAGTCAGCTAATTAAACCCTTTGCGCAGTTGAACTTCCTTCCTTCTGTTAGCAGTATCTATGACTTTGCTTCAAAGCAAAAGCTGGCAGGCTAAATGTTGAAAGGGACCTTAAAAGAGTTAGCTATAAGAAGTGGGGTTGAGTTCCATAGTGGAGTTAGGAGATAATATGTGGCATGAGGAAGGGATAAGGGGAAAGACACTATGAGACAGAGTGTTCCAGTGGACTGACCCATAGGAGGGCAGTAAACATGGCATGGATCCTAAGTTGATTAATAGGGAAAATTTAACCTCAGGTATATGACTGGGATTTCTGACTGGACAGGGCAAGGTGAGACTGCAAAAGTCCCCAGAGTGGGCCTCTGGGGCTTAATATAACTTTGAATTCTGACTAGATGATCTCCACAGAATGTGGAATCATGGAGCTAAAACTGATCTGGATCAGAGCCTTCTCTCTGCCTGTCCCAGGGAAAAATTCCATCAATGCTCCAATCTCTCTTTGCCAACCACACCCACCATTCAGGATTGAAATCACAGATGCATAGAGATTTTGTAGCATATAAATCAAGTAATCAAAATATGAGATTTTCAGTATCTTTCTCTTTAGAATGTGTCTCTTGATTCCTTCTCTTTGCACTACAATTTTTTTACCATTCATTTTATTTCAGCATTCAAAACTAACCTTGAAGATAGGAAGACCTGAGTTTAAGTATTGGTTGATGCATAGTGCTGTTATTATGATCTATTATTAAATAACTGGCTTGAAAGTCTTTCATACCAGGCCTTTCTTCACCCTCTTTAGACTTCCTCTAGAATTCAAAATCATGCTAGTCTCCTACATTATATCCCTAGACTTTCTCTCTATACATAAGGCATCCTGGTCCAGGAAAAAGAAGTAATACCCCCTAGACAAATTATTCTTCCTCATCCTTCCTAAAAAGTGTTTTTTTCTTTCCCCTTTAGACTGTAACTTCCTTGAAGACAGGTACTGTTTCTTTTTGCTTCTAATTGTATCCTTCTCACTTAGCAAGATGTCTTAGGACATAAGGACATAATTAGCACTTAATAAATGATTATTTATCTTCTCTTTTTTCTCTTTCTTACCTTGTAGTCTTTTTGTAACTTAGCCCCTCCACTTACTCAGTGATCCAGTGACAAAGATCCAGTGATCCTCGTTTGTCCTTGAAGAAAATGTTCCATTTCTGAATGAAAGCATTTTCCTTGGCTAATTATAATAGCCTGGAATTCTCTTCTCCCTTGTTTCTGCCACAGGTTGTATGCCTATGAAAACTGAACAGTGTACCAGCATTATTCCAGGAAACTGAATTGTTTTAGGAAGATTCTAAAGATCACCTGACAGGATAAGATATTAGATCCTGAAGTCC
The DNA here is from genome assembly GCF_048593235.1 of Sminthopsis crassicaudata. Classification (NCBI taxonomy): domain Eukaryota; kingdom Metazoa; phylum Chordata; class Mammalia; order Dasyuromorphia; family Dasyuridae; genus Sminthopsis; species Sminthopsis crassicaudata. The sequence continues at coordinate 55,827,657 of NC_133619.1, read as the reverse complement.
TTGCTTGAACTAAACTGCCTAGGATTAAAATATTTGGCAAAGTTGTGCAAAGGACACAACTCAGTTGGGCTAGACACATTGGTTGAATGCCAAATACGTTGCCAGAAAGATTATTTTATGGAGAACTCACACAGGGCAAGTACTCACAAGGTATTAAAAATAAATGTGATAAAAGGATATTCTCAAGGTCTCTCTTAAGAACTTTAGATTCAATTGTATGTCATAGGAGACTTTGGCACAGGACCACCCAGCATTACATGTTCTCATCAGAGAAGGTGCTGTGCTGTATGATCAAAGCAGAATTGAATTAGCTCAGAAGAAATGTGAGCTACACAAAATTAGAAAAGCACCCCAAGTGTTCATAATTTGTGTCCAACTTGTGGCAGTGTTGAGATTCAGAAGGGTACCCCAAAAGGTTGGGGGTTGCAGACTAGTGTCTATGAAAGTTTGAAACCACTTTCAAGTTAAGGAGCAAAGTTTATTGTAATTGTAAAGCCAATTGAACCCAGCTAAGTTCCAAAAGAATTTAACAAAGGATCAAGAGAAAGGAGACAAATTTATCCAGTTCTTCATGTCATTAATATGCTCATTTTATGGGCTAGAGGTAGAACTGAGGAATGGTCTGAGGAATTTATTAACACTGACTAGCTGATCTAGGACTATCCTAAGGCCAGAAGATTTTAGAATCATTGACTGATCATCAGAACAATAGCACTCTAAGGTTAGAGAGTCTCAGGATCACTAATATATCTTCCTTAAAGCCTAAGGGAAGAAATATTGTTATATTTCTAGGCCAGAAGATGTTTACAATCATTGAAAGACAAATTGTTAGAACAATAGCACTCTAAGGTCAGGGGGATCTCAGGATCATTGATTCTAAACCCAGAAGACTTTAGAATCATTGACAGAGTGTTAGAACAGAAGCATCCCAAGGTTAGAGGGACCTACCTATTGCTGTCTCCCCTAGAAGCTATCTTCCATCAGCAGAGCATTCCGGGTTTATATTGTTCTGATCAGCTACAATCAAACATGCTTTAACTCAATTCTAACATAGTGGTGTCATTTTGTTCCTCTTCAGGAAGGAAGGAAACCAACCAACCAAAGCCTGTTTTTAGTAAGAAACATTTTCAATCCCTCTTTCAATCTCTCTGATACTATCCCAATTAAATCTTCAATTATCTTATATCATACTGTATTATGTTATATCATGTTGTATTGGATTTTTTACATTATTATGCTTCATTGTGCTTATTACATTATATAATGTTGTATTAATTATATCATAGCATATATTATATATCCTAGTTTGTATATAATTGTTTGCATGCTGTTTTACTCATTGGATTAGGAGGTCCTTGAGTGCTGAACTCTTTTGTTCTGTTTTTGTTTGTTTATTTTTGTTGTTCTCTGGTTTTGTTTTTTTTTTGCTTTTCTTTTTATCCCCGATGCTTAGCATAGTCTCTGGCACGTGTAGTTTTTCAATTGTTCAATTATGTCCAATACTTAGTGACCCCATGTACTGCAGCACAATAAGATTATACAGGAGTTTTCTTGGCACCGACACTGGAGTGTTTTTCATTTTCTTCTCCAGTGAATTAAAGGAAACAGAGGTTAAATGACTTGCTCAGGCTCACACAAGTGAGTGTCTGAGGTTGAATTTGAATTCATCTTCCTGACTTCATGACCAGCATTCTGCCCAATAAACATATAGTGGAAACTTAATTAATGGTAGTTTAGATTAAAAATATAAATTTAGAGAAGATGCCAGACTACATTGGTAGAAGGAATTTCCTGTCCAATTAAGATAACAGATCAAGTCCCTATCCCTGGGTGTAAATTTATGCAACCAAAATCCCATTCAGATGACCTACTGTGACATGGAATTAAATCAGAATTTTGAAAAGATATACCATCAGAACACAAACTTTCTTATGATGTTAGAAATTCTTGGAATAGGGGTAGCTAGGTGGCACAGTGGATAGAACACCAGCCCTGAATTCAGGAGGACCCAAGTTCAAATCTGGTTTCACACACTTAACACTTCCTAGCTGTGTGACCCTGGGCGAGTCACTTAACCCCAGCCTCCAAAAAAAAGAACAAAGGAGAAATTCTTGGAATAGAAGCAGGTCATAACACAATTGTAAGGATAAAATTTGATAGTATTATTCAAAACAATAGTGGGCACTATATGAATGCTTACTGCTTTCCCTGCCCTCCCTTTATGATAAATAAACATAAATTGACAATTTAGTTACCATGTCAATAGTAACGTTGCTTTACGGTATTTACTTTTTCCAGGTTCTAAATGGTGTGACAAATTCACCTTTCAATTCACATTAGCTGAGTCAAACTCTGACAGACAAACCAAGAGACTGTCTACCAAGGACAAGATGGATTTTCCATTTGTGGCCATTTCAGAGGTCCATAAACAAAGTGGTAGAGGAATTGCCAATTGCATTAGTGGAGGGAGTTGACCAGTGAAATTTTAGATCAATGAAGAATCAAAATGCTTAAATAAATGAATTAGCAAATTAAGATGAGCCCCTATGATATTCTACTGTTTTGATGCTTGGCAGTGCTGGAGTTGTATGAGTTTTTCCATTAATACAGTGCTTCATGAGTCTGGGGTCCAAGAAGACCAGAGTTCCACTCAATTTGTTAAATAGTTGAATGAACTTTCAATATTTTAATTGGTTTCATAGTCTCCCAAACAAATGACTAAGTTTAACCTGAATTAACTGTAACTATTCTACTCTCTATGAGTAAATTCCTCACCATAAAGTTAGATTCCAAAATGAGCCCGCTGTCTGTATGCTATTCAGGTTAAGTAAAAAGATTAATCACTATTGGTTTTATTTTTCCTATTCTTGATCATTTGACTGAAAAAGAGGATAACATAGTTACCATTTCAATGGTAACTTTGCTTTACAGATGCTTATTTTTGCCATTCATATGCTTCTGAGTGTTGTCATAACATTCACCTTCTAACACTTTATAGCCACATGAATCTAATCCTCTGAGCTTCAATTCTCTCATTTGTAAAATAAGAGCAATTATAATATTTACTTTGCAGTGTATTTGAAACTTTGCAGTGAACTTGAAAGACAGGTAGGTGGTACAGTGGATAGAACCCAAGCCTGGAGTCAGGAAGACCTCTTGAATTCAAATCTTTCATCAGACACTCATTAGTTATGAGAGTCTAGCAAATCTCTTAATAATGTTTGTCTCAGTTTGCTTTTCTCTAAAATGGACTGGACACTGAAATGACAAACTACTTCAGTGTCTTTTCCAAGAAAACCCCAAATGGAGTCAAAAAGAATAAGATAGAAATGAAATGACAACAACAAATGAATAACACTTTGCATGCTTTGAAATGCCATTTAAATTTAAATTATTGTTCTACTTTTAGTGTATGGTCTGGTCTTCTCTTACTAAACTTTTCTTACTGACCCTAGACATAATGCCAAACAATGATTTAGCCACATAGCCTCTGCTACACAAATAATTTCAAAGAAAAATAAAGGGAGGATGGAAAAAGAAAGAAAGTAAGGTGACAAACCAAGAGAGACATTACTGGGTGAATATTTGACAAGTGATAACAAGGAGAAATATGTGTCCTACTGAGGGTTCAAATATTTAAATATTCTTGTTGCATTTATTTTTGCTTAAAATTGTATTAGGAATATACTCTGAATGCCCAGTGATGATCTTAATGATTTTTTGAAAGCACTTCTGAGAAGATTAGAAGACTCTGAAAATGACTCGTTCAATGGAGTGCTGTCTAGGTTTCTGTCATTGGTCTGGGTCGATACATTTTCTGAAACCTAAACCTTCTAACAGAGACTCCTAGAATATTAAAGCTGCAGTAAATCTTAAGAAATAGTATATCATTTTAAAGCTGAGAACCAGAGAGGTGTTTTGACCAAGTTGATTATAGGCTATCATTCAGTTCTTCTAAAACCCAGGGCCTTTTCCATAAACTAGGTTTATTTTTATTGAAACAATTATTTACATAAATAAAACACAAATTATGTGATTGGACTAGATTATTGCCAAAACTCCTCTTAATCCTTTCATTCCTGAAAAGTTCTCTTTCTTTGTGTCTCTGTTTCTCCTCTGTGTCTGTCTTTGTCTCTCTCTACCTTTGTCTCTGTGTCTCTGTCTGTTTCTCTGGTTGACTCAGTCTTTCTGTCATTGTCTCTGTTTCTGTCTCTCTAAGTATCTCTTTCTATGTCTGTTTCTTTGTTTCTGTCTTTTTCTGTTTCTGTCTCTCTATCTTTATCCCTGTCTCTATATATTTCTCTGTCTCTGTATTTGTCTCTATCTTTGTAACTGTCTTTATGTCTCTGCTTCTCTCTCACCTACTCTGTTTCTATGTCTTTGTCTCTGTCTCTCTATCTTGCTGTCTGTTTGTCTCTGTCTCTGTGTGTGTCTGTCTTTCTCTCACCTTTTTTTTTCATTCTCCCCCTCAATATCTCCTGTTTCTCTTTGTGTTTCTGATTTCTCAACCTAAAAGTCATTTCTGTTTTCTTATATATATTTTTAACCCACATATTTTCATTTCTTAAGAATAGTATATCATATATAGTTACTACATAATAAATATTTGTTGTATTCAACTTATAGAATATAAGTTTTAACTTTGAATTTCATTTAGAAAAAGGAAATAATGATTGAGGTCACAAATAAAATGGAAAAGAGTCCAGAAAGGAATTTGGAAGAGATGAAAAAATATAATTTTATTTTCTACTTTTTTTCCTCCTTCAGAGGTCCTGATATCTTTCTTTCACTCTACTCTCCCCAGCTCATGCTCTTCACATATGCCAATTTCCCATCTGTATTAAAGCTTCTCCTGGAAAATGTGACAATCTACATATTCATTAAACTAACAAGAAATTCATTTTGATTAAACAATTATTTATTAAATGCATATTATATTATAGACCTTGATACTAGTATTTATGTACAATGTAAAAGTTTACCTTTGCACTTTTATTAAAAGTTATACTCTGAAAGGAAGATGTACTCAAGACCCTTTGTAAATAGTGTGCCACAGTTCTCTTTCTAAGTCCTGACCCAGTTTCCCTAATTGTCCTATTCAGTTACTCTGCCTCAGGTTATAATCATTCTCACTTAATGTTTGATAGGATAAAGGTCTTATATCTTAGACTTGAGGCTATAATCATTCCCTCTTAATGCTTGATGGGATAAAGGTCTTCATCCATTTTAGATTTCATTAGAATATCAGGAGCCTCTCCAGTACCTCCCATTATGTCATCCTAGGTGCCTCCCCCCAGTAGATCATCTCCATCCAGGTACTTCCCTCATTATGTCATTGTTCTTGTTACCCTATCAAAGAATCTTGTATCTGACATTTGCAGCTGATTCCTTGAGATGAGAGTCTCTTTCAGCCTGGGATTAAACCATGGATCTATTTGGCCCCAGTAAATCTCTCCATTTCAAATTAATTATTAAATTGTTCTCTAATCTCTATCTTGCTCAGTTTTCTGGTATTACAATGGCATTCATAATTAGAGGCTCTTGGTTGGTCTTTTGGTGCCTATGACAGGGGAATTAGAAACTAATTAGGGAAAAGCCAGTTACTCATTCAGTAGACATAAAAAGAAAATGCCTAAATTTCACTGCACTCTTATTGAGCTTATTGCTTGGAACTTACACTGGTTTCCCTTCTTTACTAGCACAAGCTAAGATACCTTCATATACAAGGCAGCGAGACAACCCTGGATTATCTAAATGAGTCTGAAAGAAAACTGTATTTCTGGATGCTTCTTTCTTTGAAAAAATAAAATAAAATGAGCAGTTATCCTGAGAAATGGACCTTTAGTCTTATCAACTATTTCATGATTTTGAAAGGTTATCAAAATGTCCTAGTGATACTTATCAAAGTGAAATTTCTTCAGCTACACCCTTCTCAGAGAAGATAACCTCTCCCAGGAGGATGAGTCATATTTGCCTGAAGGAATGATGTGGAACATGAATGAATCCCTGCTCACCTACTACAAACTTAAGTAAAAGGGAAATCTGATCATCAATCCTACAGATCCCTAAGGAGCTTTAACCTTAGGCCAAGGATAAAAGGAGTTACTGATAACTGTTTCATGTGTTAAGTATTTGTCAATGTCAGTTTAAGAATCTTGCATAATAGGCATTTCTTTTTGATAAAGGGGGAAAAGCTATTCTAAATCTGATACCTACTTACTTTGTACTTTGAGTACTTTTTCTAGAAAGAAATCCTATTAATGTCTTTTTTGAACACACTCATCATAATCAATATCCTCTCTGATAGAAAAGAATTTGAAGGCCAAAAATTTTAATACTTATTTTTTAAAAAAGTGTTTTAACCACGAATATTCTGACTTGAAGTTTTAGTTGCTTAAAGTGATGAACTCACAAGGCAAAAAGCCTTTGCATAGGCCATTGTTTATATCTTATTTCTTCTTTATTGGGAAGTGTATTAGTTTGTATCTACACACATTGGAAAGCCTGAAAACTTGAGTTCATATTAAGACAGATTTATTAGTGAAGAAAACTATTAGATTAGGCAGTCATGGATGTAACAGGAAAGAACAGATTCTCTTAGACCATTGCAGGTCAGACCGACTTCTTTCTACTAAGTCAGTTATAGTCATTGCTATTCTTTCCTATGTTTAAAAAGATGTGTATGAGCAAAAAGCCTGAAAACAAACTTTGATACCTAGGATTGTGGGTTCACATTTGTATTTTCCCATGCTCCTAGAACCTCATGGAGCAATCTCCCAAAAGTGTCTGTATCATGGCCTTTTGCCTTGAAAAATATTAACATCTGGAAGGAGTAGATTAGTAAAATATCTGAGAATCCCAAGATTCTTGAATCAAATCTTCTAGAGTCTGTTTTCTGAACTCTGGAATTCTCTTTCTACCAACCCCAAACTTAAATTATCTGAAACTATTTAGCTACTTTGATAGAAAAAGAGAACTTCCTAGATAGTTCTAATCTTTGATGGAGATTAAGATCACAAACATGGCCCATTAAGAAGCAGTAAAGGAGGTAAAGAAAGGCAACAAGATATAGGGATCAAAAGCTGTGGCCCTTGCCTTTCAGTATTATCATGAGTTATTCAGATAATACAGGTTTTATTAGAAAGGGGGAATCTTGTGTAGCAACTCAAGGTTCTTTTTTTTTTTTTTTCTTCTAAGCAAAGTCTAAGTCTATAGAATGCTACTACATGATTATATATGGGGGTGGGTGATAAAAGTGGGACTTGTTAGAATGCCAGAGAATTGCCTCTAATTCATCCATAATTTATTTCTACTCCAAGGATAATTAAAACCAGACAACAACGGAATGAACTTAGTAACTCTATAGGTTGTATGAGAGAAGATGTTTCTCACTACAGGGGGATGAAAATATTGCCGATTTACAAATTACTGTGTTTTGTTAAAATGTTTTCTTATTTTCTGTGTTGGTGTGATACAAATGATTCTATAATTGAATTGCATTGTTACTTTGAGTATTTTCATAGAAGCAGGGGACTCTTTTTGCCATACTTGTGAAGCCCATGAAATAAGCTATATTCAAAGTATATTCAGAAATTTTTTCAAAAGGTAACTCTAAAAGGAGTCAAAATGATAAAAAGTAACTCTAGAATTAATCCTATATGTATGTAAGAGTATATATGCATATATCCTATACATATACACAATGTATGTGTATGTATATAAAATTCAGGATGATTAATTATGGGTTATATATGTCAATTTATTACACAAGATTAGTAGTGCAGTAGATAGAGTCTGGGCCTGTAATCAGGAAGACTCAACTTTGTGAGTTAAAATTTAGGCTCACACATCTGAGCTGTGGCAGTCACTTAATCCTGTTTGTCTCAGTTCCCTCATCTGTAAAATGAACTAGAGAAGGAAATGACACAGTACTCAAATTTCTTTGTCAAGAACACTCCAGATGAAGTCATGAAGAATCAGACACAACTGAACAATAGTAACAACATGAGCCCTTTATTTTTTTTAATTTTTTTTTTCCATAATGACATCTAGTTGTGTTGAAACTTATCAACCAGTCCTTATCATGGAAATTGTTTTAATGAGAAAAGGGATCCCTTTGATCTAATATGGGTAGATAACATATTTTTAGCAGTAATTTAGAGTTTAGCAATTTAGATCAAATGTTATAAGACTTGAGATACATATCAACTAATCATTCTATTTATTAAAAATCCAACAATGTATACTTTCCCATAAGATTTTCAGATTTCTCTCACTTTTTCAAAGCAATATGACTGGGAAATGGCATACTCAGAAATTCTGTTGCATTTCCTAAAAAAAGTGTTTTCTTAGAAATGAGATTTTTGGGGATTGTACAAAGACATTTTTGTCATTAATCTATAGAATGTATTATATGAATAGTTTTTCCAAATTATATTCATTTTCTATTAAAAGGAAATTAGTTTTCTGTATGTTCCATTTATCATGTTTGATGCTCAATGATTAATGCAGTGAAACTTTCAACAATAAAATTTTTTTAATACACTCCTCTGGGTGGCATTAAGCACTAGTTTATTTAATTGATACTTTAAATATTCCTTTATGCCATTTTAAACATTTGTAACCTTGTTATCAAAGATTAAAAGTTCATAAGGTTGTCTCTTGTCCAGCTTCATTTGTCCTTTCACAATAGCATAAATGCTTAAGTACCATTATTGATTTCTATATCCTAAGTTACCTTTTCAAAACTCTCAGACAATAACTGTAATTTTTGCCTAGATTAACTTTTTATTCACTATTATACAGGAAACCTTCAAGGCTGTTTAAAACCCCATTCTTAAGGAAATTGGACATAGATTCCCAACTCAGCATAACATCATTTTTCAGTAATTACTGACCATGAAAAATTTTAGGAATTTTTATAGATATAGTTATGTGTTTATTTTAAGTGAAGCAATAATCATTCTATGACATTTGACATTTATATGGCTGTTAGTGTTTTCAAAGTGTGTGATATTCATTAGCCTTATTTATTAGACACCAGGATCATGATGCATAAATCAAAACATTATAGGTATTTCCAAGGTCATCTGGCATCTCCCTTATTTTAGGTCTAAATTAATCCAGTCAGGTAAAAATATTTCATAGTTATTAATAGGCAAAGAGAGATGTATGGAACTATATAGATGCATATTAAAGGAAAAGAGAATGATAAACAGTGGAAAAAGACATTAAGGAGGTTAAGAAAAATAAAGATTAAAAACAACATTATATTTGTCTGTTGAGATCATTAGTAACTTTGCAAAAAGGAATTGCAATTAAATAATGAATTCATAAGCAAGAGTGCATAGAATTAAGGAAACAATGAAAGGAAAGAAGTAAAGAAATCTGTTTTGATGATGATGATGATGATGATGATGATGATAACAGTAACAATAATAACTATTAGTATGTATAACATATTTTAAGGTTTATAAAGCATTTCAAAAAATCTTATTTTATCCTTATTGGGGAAAGAAAAAGGGCACCTCTATAAGAAAAGAATAAAAAAAGAAAGAGGAGCAGATGAGATCTGAAATGAGATCTTTTTACCTCAAAAGAGAAAGGAAAAGAGGAAGCTCTAAGAAATTATTTTATTTTTTTTTTCAGAGAAAAAAGTAAGTTTTTCAGCTCAGCAGGTGGAGAAAGGGGGAGCCATAGGATAGGTCAAAAGAGATGAAAAAGTATGTAAAAGTCCTCAGAAAGCTGGATATTGAATTGATTATATTTTTTATTAAAGAATTGCCTTTCATCAGATTATCAGTAAGCATTTATTAATTGAGGATTTTGAATTGCAAGAGAGAGAGGTGCAATGAGGAGAGATTATGATGAAATAAAGAAGTGTCAAAATTCATTAACATGGAAATAGAGCACTGGTGGATAAAGTGAAGTCAAGGATATGGTCATTTCTGTATCTAATTAAGGTAAAGTATAAGAATAAATTCATAGGAAATGAATAAATTGATTAGGCTATTTGCAAGAGTATGTTGCCCATCTCTTTATTTATTATTTAATTTTTCCCATTACATTCAAAACAAAACAAAATTTTACATTTGTTTCCAAAAATTTTTGAGTTCTAGGTTTTCTCCCTTATTCCCACTAACAATTAAGTAATCATTTGTGAAGTTATGCAAAACATTTTCATAAAAAATATAGTTCTCCGACCTTAATGAAAATAAAAATCCTCAAGAAAAATTAATGAGAGAGAAAGAGAGAGAGAAAGAGAGAGAGAGAGAGAGAGAGAGAGAGAGAGAGAGAGAGAGAGAGAGAGAGAAAGAGAGAGAGAGAGAGAAAGAGAGAGAGAGAGAGAAAGAGAGAGAGAGAGAGAGAGAGAGAGAGAGAGAGAGAGAGAGAGAGAGAGAGAGAAAGAGAGAGAATGCTTCAGCCTGTGTTCAGACAAAATCATTTCTTTCTTTGGGTATAATTAGGATTTTTCATCATAAGTGCTTCAGAATAGTCATGGGTGATTACATTCCTGGGAAAAGCAAAGCAATTCATAGCTGGACAACTCAGAACATTATTACTTTGCTTGAGTTCACAAAAGACTTTCTACCTTTTTTTTCTTCCTGAAAGCATCTTGCTCATAATTTCTCATTAAAAAAAAAATAATATTCCATCAGAAACACATGGCACAGTTTACTGAGCCATTTGATAGACATCCCCTCAATTTCAATTTTTTTTTTTTTTTGCCCTGAGAGGTGCTGTGAATATTTTTGTGCATAAGTCATTTTCTCTTTTTTTCCTGAATGTCTTTTGGTATTGATTCCAAATAGTGGTGTTGTTAGGTCAAAGGATATGCATGAATTTATAGCCCTTTGGCATAGATCATATCTTTTGATCATTTATCAATTTGGGAATGGCTCTTATTTATTTATTTTTTTAATATGAATTTGACTGAGTTCCCTCTATGTTTGAGAAATGAGGTGTTCCAGAGAAACCTGCTTCAAAATTATTTTTTCAATTATTATGGCTAACTGTATTTTTCCTCATTTATTCTCTCCTTTCATCCTGTCCCTCCTTGAAAGTGTTTTGCTACTAACCACTACCTCCACAAATATATCCTTTCTTTTATCACTCTCTCTTCCTTCCCATATCCTATTCCCCTCCTACTTTCCTGTAGAATGAGATCAATTTCTATACCCCTATTGAGTATGCATATTATTTCCTATATGAGCTAATTCTAATGAGAGTAAGGTTCATTCACTCACTGTCTTCTCTCCTTCTTCTACACCATTATAAAAGTTTTTTCTTGCCTTTTTTTATAGCTTATAATTTGCACCATTCTGCTTCCCCCTTTCCTTTTCTCCCAATACATTCCTCTCTTACCACTTAATTTCATCATTTTTTAAAAAGATATTATACCTTCACATTCAACTCATACCTCTGCCTTCTGTCTATATATATTGCTTCTAACTGCCATTATAATGAGAAAGTTCTAATGAATTACAAGTATTATCCTCCCAAGTAGAAATATAAAATACATAAACCTCATTAAATTCTTTATATCACTTTCCTGATTACTTCCTTATGATTCTCCAGAGTTCTGTGTTTAAAAATCAAATTTTCCATTCAGTTATAGTCTTTTCCACACAAATGTTTGAAACTCTATTTCATGGAATGACCAACTGTTTCTCTGAAGGATTGTATTCAGTTTTGATTGGCATGTAATTCTCATTTGCAATTTTAGCTCCATTGCTCTCCAGAATAACATATTCCAAACCTTCCGCTCCTTTAATGGAGAAGCTGCTAAATCTTGTGTGCTTCTGACTTTGGCTCCACTATACTTAAATTATTTCTTTCTGGATGCTTGCAATATTGTCTCCTTGACTTGGGAGTTCCAGAATTTGGCTAAATATTCCTGGGAGTTTTTATTTGGGAATCATTTTCAGGAGATGATTGGTGTGGGGGTAGAGCCAAAATGGAGAAGAGGACACATTTCTTTCTGAGCTCTCCTACTACCTTCACACTAATTATGAAATTCAGCCTCTGAAATAGTGCTGGACTGGCAGAATCCACAAATATTGGGAGTGAAGCAAATTACCAGCAGAAGATCACCAGAAAAGGTCTGTTTTGATTAGGTTTAGGAGGCCAGGCACAGGCAGAGAGGTGGAGCATGGAGTCCACCTCAGGCTGAGAAGACCCAGGGCAGGATGCAGTTTCCTTGGGGTGGTGCAGACTCCTCACTGTGGAGAATCTGCAGGGAGGGACTGTACCACAGTGTTGGCTGCTCTTCCCTGGTTGCGAGCTAGTAGATCAGTAGAGAAGTTACAAAACATCCAACACAAACACAAAAGGTAGAGTGTACCCCAAAGTGTTGGAGTCTCATGGGACCTGGCCACACCCACCCAGCACTGGCAGTGACTCAGCATGATCCCAGTACAATCACTGCCACTTCCTGGTGGCTGTAGAGGAAGCTTGGAACTTCCTTGCCCTAAAAGCAGATGCCAACTTTAAAAAAAAAATGAGTAAAAAGGCAAAGTGAGCTCTAACTACAGATAGTTTCTATAATGAAAGAGAAGAGATTTCAAACCCTGAGGAGATTAAAAGCATATTGTCCCTAGATGAAGCCCCAAAGGGTGATATAACCTGGTCCCCACCACAGAAGGCTCTCCTAGAAGGAATTAAAAAAAATTCTTAAAAGAGAACTAGAATAAAAATGGAGAAAGAAAAGGAAAGCTGTGCAAGACAATTTAGAAAAGGCATATTACTCATTAAAAGATAGATTGAAAAAAGAAAACAACTCCTTGAAAAACAGAATATGTGAAATGGATAAGGTAATGTACTCCCAGTAAAACAGAATTTGTGAATTGGAAAAGAAAATAATTCCTTAATAAAAAAAAATTTGTGAAATGGAAAAAAAATTCCACAGAACAAAACAACTCATTTAAAAATTCAATTGGACACATACAAAAATAAATAAAACAGTAAATGAAGAAAATAATTCATTAAAAATCAGAATTGAACAAATGAATGACTTGATGATACACCAAGAATCAGTCAAGCAAAACCACCAAAAATAAATAAATAAATAAATAATAAAAGTTAAATATTTACTTGGGAAAACAACAGACTTGAAAAATAGACCTAGGGGAGATAATCTAAGGATTATTGGATTCCCTGAAAACTATAATAAAAATAAAAAAAAAAAAAAGACTAGACACTATTTTTCAAGAAATCATCAAAGAGAGCTGCCTAGATGTCATAGAATCAGAAGGTAAAATAGCCATTTGAAACAATTCATTAAATACCTCCTGAAAGAGACCCCAAAATTAAAACTCCAAGGAATATTGTGGTTAAATTTCAGAACTATCAGACCAAGGAAAAATATTACAAGCAGCTAGGAAAAACAAACAAACAAACAAACAAAAACAATTCAAATACTGAGGAGCTATAATAAGGATTACTAAGAATCTATCAGCTTCCACATTAAAGGATCAAAGGGCCTGGAATCTGACATTCCAAAAAGCAAAGGAACTTGGAATGCAGCTAAGAATAAACTGCCTCACTAAACTGATCTTTTTTCTCCCTGGGAAGAAGATGGGCATTCAGTGAAACAGGTGAATTCTATTTATTTCTGATGAAAAAAAAAAACAGAGCTAAACAAAAAAAAGTGACCTCCAAATATAGAACTCAAGAGAAGCATAAAAAGGTAAAAAGAACTCTTGAGAACTGTATTTCTATTATGGGTATACATAGAGAGAGAATGTATAATTTGATTTTACTGAAGTGGAAAGAGGATTGTACCAGAAAAAGGGAAAAGTGGAGATAAAAAGAGGGAAATTACATTTCACTAAGAGGTAAAGGAAACCTATTTTATTTGAGGGGAAAAAGGGAGAGAGATGAACATTGTGTGAATTTTACTCACATCAGATTTGGCTCAAAGAAAAAGTATTAGACATATTTGGTTTACAGAGAAACTTCTCTCACCTCATCAAAAAGTGAGAGAAAAGGGAAGGGGTAGGCTAAATAGAAAAGAATACAGAAGTAGTAGGGAAAAGGAATAAGAAAGGGGGGAGGGACTCTAATAGAGGAGGGATTTTAAAGGGGGTGGGCTGCTTGAGGCAAGTGGTGTCCATAAAAAGGTGATTGGTGAATTCTTTAAATTTCTATTTTATTCTCATGTTCTACAATATTAGGATAGTTTTCCTTAATAATTTTTTGAAAGATGATGAATCATTTTTTGACTATGGCTTTTAGGTAGACCAATATTTTAATTAAAATCATCTCTCCTAGACCTATTTTCCAAGTCAGTTATTTTTCCAATGAGATATTTCACATATTTTCTATTTTTCCAATTTTTTGAAGTTGCTTTATTGTATCTTGATTTCTCATAAAGTCATTAGCTTAAGATGACAGGAAAAGATAATAAATTTCAGAGAAGATGGAAAACTGGGAGACTAATGTATTGTTGGTGGAATTATGATTGGATCCAACCATTCTGGAAAGCAATTTGGAACTATGCCCAAAGTGTTGTCAAAATGTACATATCTATTGATCAAGCAGTGTTTCTATTGGGCTTATATCCCAAAGATATCTTAAAGAAGGGAAAGGAACCCACATGTGTAAAGATGTTTGTGACAGCCCTTTCTATAGTAACAAGAAAGTGGAAACTGAGTAGATGCTTATCTATTGGAAAATGGCTAAATAAGTTATGTTATATGAATGTTTTCTATGAGAAAAGATCAGCATGTTGATTTCAGAGAGGCTTGGAGAGACTTACATGAACTGATGCTGAGTCAAATGAGCAGAATCAGGAGATCATTATACATGGCAACAAGATTATACAATAATAAATTCTAATGAACATGGCTTTTTTTCTAAAATGAGATGATTCAGGCCAGTTCCAATGATCTTGTGATGTTGAGACCCATTTACATCCAGAGAGAGCACTGTGGGAATTGAGGATGGATCACAATATAGCATTTTCACTCTTTTTATTGTGGTTTTCTTGAATTTTGTCTTCTTTCTAATTTTGTTTCCTTTTTGATCTGATTTTCTTTGTGCAGCAAGATAATTGTATAAATATGTATACCTATATTGAATGTAACACATATTTTTATCATGTTTAACATATATTGGATTACTTGCCATCTAGGGGAAGAGGTGGGGGGAAAGGAGGGAAAAATTGGAACACAAAGTTTTGCAAGGGTCAATGTTAAAAAATTATCCTTGTCTATGTTTTGAAAAAAAAAAAAAAAAAACAACCTTCAATAAAAAAAGAAAGAAAAAAAATCAAGTCATTAGCTTCCATTTGCTCAATTATAATTTTTAAGCAATTATTTTCCTCAGTGAGTTTTTGTACCTTTCCCCCCAATTGGTCAATTTTGCTTTTTAAGGCATTCTTCTCATTAGCTGTAAAGGGCTGAAACTCCAAAAAGGTATGTTTGAATCAGATAACTGAGTATTTAAGGCTAATTACCTATTTGGTATGAGACAATGGCTCTATATACATATTTAGATGAGATGGTGATGTGATGGCTCTCCTTATCATTGGTGCTTGCTGAATGTTTGGTGTTGAGATAATCTTAGGCAAGGATTTGAGGGTGGGGAGAGAGAAGCCAGAGTCACCTGCAGGACTCTGTAGGATGAGGAGGAAAGAGGCTGGAGACACCGGACTCCAAAATCTAGGATACATCTTTGGCAAGCCATGTGGCAGCTTACCTGCCTCCTTCACTTCTTCCCTAAAGACCAAGGACTTTGATTTATTCTGACTCTTGCTAATCCTGAGGCCTTCTAGGGAGCTAGCCCACACTTTACATTTAGCTTTTTGTATTTTCTTTTGCAACTCTCTTAATTCTTTTTCTAATTTTTCCTTTATCTCACTTGATTTTCAAAGTCTCTCTTGAACTCTTCCATGGCCTGAGATGAATTCTTATTTTTCTTGGAAGTTTTGTATGTAGAAGATTTGACTTTATCATCTTCTGAATGTATGGTTTGATTTTTTTTGTCACCATAATGACTTTCAAAGGTCAGAAACTTTTTTTGTTGTCTGCTCATTTTTTCTAGCCTATCACTTGACTTTTAACTCTTGTTAAAGTAGAGCTCTGTTTCCAGGGTGGAGGATACACTGTCTAAGTTTTAGAGATTGTATGCAGCTTTTTTCAAAGATCCTTCAAGTAACCTGACCACAAGCTCTTTTTTCTGCCTTAGGGCTGTTAGGACTATCCCTGCTCTACTGTAGCTGTAAAATCTCATGTGCTAAATCAATAGAGTTTTGCTTTGCTGATGCTGGGGCCCTGGGGATTTGTACTGGACTACACTGATGTGTATTGGAACTGCACAGCAGAGTCCCACTTTGTTACCTCAGACTCTTTCTCCAAATCTTCTGAGTCCTTCCTGGTGTTCTGGTTCAAGAGATCTAGAAGCCTCTAGAACCTGCTAATTCAGGGGTTCCACCTCACTGACACTAGAGTCCAGCAGAGGCTGGGGCTGGGGTCTGGTAGGTCACGGTCAGAACTACACTTGTAATGTCTATGCTGGTATTGCACACTAGGTTCCACGCACCTTTTTTTCTGCTGACCTTCTTTGGTGTCTCTGAACTGAAAGTTCTAGAAGCCTTCAGTACTGCTGCTGATCCAGACATTTAGCTGGGGCCAGGTCTGCGACTGTGCTGGGATTGCACACTGGATTCCCACCCTTTCTGGCTGACCTTATAAATTCTTTTCAGCTGGAAAAGTTCTAGTCCATCTTTTAAGGTATTGCGATGCTATAAAATTTGCTTGGAGTAATTATTTATAAAAATTTGGAGGGATTTGGGGAACAAATTGGGCCATTTTGGCTTTTTTTCTTCCCCATCTTCATAAAGATTATTTTGTAATGATAAAAGGAAGCAGAAAAGGGGAAAAGAGTATTCCAGCAGTCCCACAATGGCCAGTGAATCATCTGAAATGAAGATGGCAGAGGTAGCAGTCATGATTTCAGACAAAGCAAAAGCAAAGTTAGACTCAACTGAAAGAGATAATTAAGAAAACTACATATTGCTAAAAGGTACCATAGACAGTAAAGTAATATTTTTAAAAAATACTACAAGTTTTTCTAATAAATTATTTAAAACAATAATCAAATTTATTAAGAAAAAAAGTTATTTCCCAATTGTTTAATATTTTAAGAATATGGATAGATAGTTTTCAGAAGAAAACAAACTCTCCAAAGTTATATGAAAAATACTTTAAGCCTTTAATATTTTATTTTATTTATTTTACTTTAATCCTAGAGAAAGAAATTAAAATAACTCTAAAGTGACATTTCACACTTATCAGAAATGACAAATGCTGAAAGTGGAAATATAAATTGGTAGATTAATGAATTGTTGGTAGAATATGAACTGGTCCAACTATTCTAGAGAATAATTTGGAGCTAACTCTACAATATCATTACTAGGTCTGTAAAGGTCTCAATGAAATCAAAGAAAAAGGAAAAAAAAGATTTATAAAAATAAAAAATATTTATAGAAGCTTTTTTTTTGTAACAAAAATTGATATTTTCATTATTTGTCATTCATTCTGAAAAAGAACCTTGACATTAGGGTGATATGAAATGCAAGTTAACTGGCTTTAAGTGGGAGGGCTATGCAAAGTCACCAGTTTTACTTTCTTCTCAGAAGTGATCTGGATCCCATGGTAAGATATAGCAAAGTATTAGAAATTGAAGGGATGCTTATTAATAGGGAGTGAATGAATAAAAAATGTCATATAATTGTAATGGGGTACTATTGTGCTATGAAAAAAGGTTGAGAGAAGTATCTAAAATAGAAAAGCAAAGCCTGATAAAATCCATATTATAATCCAATACAAATCGAAAGAGCTGGGAGATCATTGGTGCACATTAAAAGCAAAATTATAAAGATGATCAACTGTGAAAGACTTGGCTTCTCTGATCAATAAAATGATTCAAAACAATCTCAATGGGCTTCTTATTTCCTTCCTTCCTTCCTTGCTTCCTTCCTTCTTTGCTTCCTATTTTCTTCCCTCCCTCCTTCCCTCCCTCTCTTTCTCTACCTGCTTCCTTCTTTCTCTCTCTCTGTCTCTCTCACTCTCACTCTCTCTCTGTCTCTGTTTCTCTCTGTCTTTCTTTTTTTCTCTCTGTCTCTCTCTAGTATGACAAGAATGGAAGTATGTTTTATATATTTCACATGTGTAATTTATATTCTATTGTCTATTTTCTTAATGTATGGGGGTAGGAGAAAATCTGGAAGTCAAAATTTAAAAAAAAATTAAAGAAGCATTAAAATAAATAATAAACTTTAAAAAATACATTCAGGACAAATGCACTAGCATCTGATTGGAAATTATGTCTTTTCTAATTGTGAAGAATCAGTGATAAATGAATACTACCTCAGATGGTGCTGAAGTCATTGGTAACTGGGTTACGTAGCGTTCAAAGCCATATATTCAGAGCTAATTCATGGACTAATTAGCCATCTGGTGTGTAAAATGCATCACAAAAAAGGACTTTTCTCCATTTCTCCATTGGATTTTTGCAGATCAACCACAGTAAGTTGAACTTCTTGAGCAATTAGTCCTTTGGATATCATTTTTGTCTGCAGAAATATTTGAACTTTGCTATGCCTTTGAAGGATATGCTTACCATACTTTATCCTTGATCACAAGGAATAAATTTTACATAGCAGTAAAATATATTTTAAAAAACCCAAAACAATGGAGACCCTCAACAAATGCCAACTTTTCTCATGTGTCTGATTAGATTTAGTGGTTTCAATGGACAGTTTAATTAACCATTTCCTCAAATGATACCTGAATCATCACAATAGATGTTGATTGACAATTTATTTTGAGTACAGTTTGCCATGTTATTCATTTAATGTAAAACTAGTAAAATTCCTTGCAGCCCTTGTTTATCCAGCTTAGGGGATACTTCCTGTTAAACTTTAAGACAGTTTTTGTATCAAGGTGAAAAGAATACATAATGAAATAAGAAATAATTTTTATGTTGCTAATGAATAGCTATGTGTCCTTAAACAAACAATGGACCATTTTTTTTCAGTGAATTTTGTGATTCTAATTTAGTTTTTGTCCTTTGCTTAATGCTCATCCCTTGTCTTCCATTTCTCATTCTCTGAACTTTGCTTAAACTTAGAATTATAAAGTAGGAAGGGACCTCAATGGTCATTTAGAACAAATACTTCATTTTACAAATAAGAAAATCAAGAGAAGAGATAGCAATGATTTTCCAAGGGTCACACAAAAAGTCATACCTTCCATACCCAGTTTGAGTATCACCCTCAAAAAAAAGCTTTTTCCAATTTTTTAAAAAATTTGCATTTCTCTCTCTTCCCCAACACCACACTCTCACACACACACACACACACACACACACACACACACACACACACACACACACACAAACACACACACACACACAAACACACACACACATTCACACACACATGAACAAAAATAAGCTCTTTGATCAAAGGACAATTTTATTTCATATGTCAAATAGAATATTTTGTTTTTTGACTTTGGATTTTTTCAATGGCCATTCCCACCATGTTCCCTTTTTATCTTGCTCCCAGATTTTCTGGCTTACTTGAAGTCTAGGCTGAACTCTCACATTCTATAGGAAGCCTTTTCCAAACCCCTTCATGCTTGTAACCTCCCTCTGTTGATTATTTTAAATTTATCATGTAAAAATCTTGATTGTAATAGTTGATTTCAAGTTTTCATCCCTATTTGACTGGGAGAGCAGGGATTATCTTGACCTATCCTTGTATCCCTAATACTTTAAACACAATGGCTGGCCCATAGTAGGCACTTAATAAATATTTATTTATTGATTATTTTATCCCCAGAAACATTTTTTTGCCAATATTACTGATCACTCTATTCCCCAATTTTATTTTTAAAGCCACTCCTTATTAAACTTCAATTATCCACAAACCTGCCATTTCATTGGTGTTTACTTATATCCCAATCACAGAACAATATGACAATCCCTTTCTGACTCAGTAAATACCTATTATCGATTGCCATGACCAAAGTCAATCCGTTGATAAATATTTTTATATTTAGATCTTCTGGTCCCAGTCACAAACATAGTCCATCCTGATTATCTATTTGGAATATTTCCAGCTTAGTAATACCTGTAGACTCTATTATATGATACCATTGATACCCTTTCACTAAGCTATTCTATGTGCATGTCATCTTGGAGTTTTAGATAAGGGGTTTTGATATATTGAGATTGGTGCCAATGAAACAATTAAAAAAGTAAATAACTTCTTCTCTAGATTCTATCTAGGGCTCTATTCAGCTATAAGTCAGTGGACTAAGTATCTATAATGAAAAAATAACAGGAATTAAAATGTATCTCTCTTATCGATTCCATTTTGTGACTCAGTAAGTGGTTATCAAGAATCATTATGACCAAAATCAATCTCTTGATGAAGACCTCTACCTTTAGGTCTCCTGGTCGTTAGGTCCCCTGAACCACAGAATCATATTCATCCAATTATTAAACCAGGAACCTATTTTTTATTTCTAAATTGAAAATTTGCATCTCTACCTTTGGAGACAGAGCTGATATCTATTCTACTCCATAAGCAATTCACAAGGATACATTTCACAGCTCCACAGTACCTATTTTAACTGCCTTTGGAACAAACTGATTTCATCCACCTATTTTGCACATGCTTGGGGTAGAAATCCTCCTAACTCACTGACAGGTTTAAGCCCTATCATTTACTATCAGTGTGGTTTAGTCCATCTGCTAAGACTATATTACTGAATTGTGGCTGAGATGACTGAAAGAAAGAGTAAGGCAAATTACTTTGGGCAAGTCTGCTTCACTTAAATCCAACTCATGCAGAAGTTATTATGATGTCATTGGTCCTCTTAGAAATTAAAGACTAACAATAATTTATCTTCTAGTGTTTTAATGAAGAAAGTGCTCTGAAACGTTTAAAGCCCATACAACAGAGTTGTCTTAATTTGCATTTCTCTGATTAATAATGACTTGGAGCATCTTTTCATATGACTAGAAATTCATCTGAGAATTGTCTGTTCATATCCTTTGACCATTTATCAATTGGAGAATGGCTTGATTTCTTATAAGTTAGAGTCAATTCTCTATATGTTTTGGAAATGAGACCTTTATTGGAACCTTTAACTGTAAAAATGTTTTCCCAGTTTATTGTTTCCCTTCTAAACTTATCTGCATTACTTTTGTTTGTATAAAAACTTTTCAATTTGATATAATCAAAGTTTTCTACTTTGTGATCAATAATGATCTCTAGTTATTCTTTGGACATAAATTCTTTCCTCTTCCACAGGTCTGAGAGGTAAACTATCCTATGTTCCTCTAATTTATTTATAATCTCATTCTTTATTCCTAGGTCATGAACCCATTTTGACCTGACCTTGGTGTATGGTATTAAGTGTGTGTCAATGCCTAGTTTCTGCCATATTAATTTCTAATTTTCCCAGCAATTTTTGTCAAACATTGAGTTCTTATCCCAAAGGCTGGGGTCCTTGGGTTTGTCAAAGACTAAGTTACTAGAGTTATTGATTATTTTGTCCTTTGGACCTAACCTATTATACTGGTCAACTAGTCTATTTCTTAGCCAATACCAAATGGTTTGGTAACTGCTGCTTTATAGTATAATTTTAAATCTGGGCTGTTTGAGGGAGAGGGTGTTCAGTAACAAAATACTGGGGAGGAGGGAAAGGAGAAAGAGAAGAGAAAAGTATAACTGAGAGAAAACAAGATGGCAAGGGAATATAGTTAGTAATTTTATCCGTGAAAGTGAATGGGATGAACTCTCTGATAAAATAGAAGTAGATAGCAGACTAGATTAAAAATAAGAATTCTACAATTTGTTGTTTACAAGAAACACATTTAAAGCAGAGTGATATATTCAGAGTAAAGGTAAAAGGCTGGAGCAGAATTTATTATGCTTCAGCTGAAGTAAAAAAAAAAAAAAAAATCAGGATTAGCAATCCTGATCTCAAGTAAAGCAAAAGCAGAAATTGATCTATTTAAAAGAGATAAGGAAGGAAACTACATTTTGCTAAAAGGTACAATAGATAATGAAGGAATATCAATATTAAATACATACATACATATATCCATCCAGATTCTTAGAGGAGAAGTTAAGAGAACTTCAAAAAAAGAAAAAAAATATTAGACAGGAAAACTATACTAGTGGTGATCTCAATCTTGCTCCCTCAGAATTAGATAAATTACATAAATATATAAGAAAGAAGTTGAAAGATAAATAAAATACTAGAAAAGTTAGATATGATAGACCTTTGGAGAAAATTGAATGGAGAAAGAAAGGATTAATCTTTTTTTCTCAGCAGCACACATGGAACCTGTACGATGAACCTGTATTAGGGCATAAAAACCTTAAAATCAAATGCAGAATGTTACCAATACAAATTCTATTATTATTCCTATGTAAGTTGATAAAACTAAGGGAAACAGACATTTAAGTAGCAGTCATAGCTGTTAAAACAATATTAATAGCTTGGTGTCATTTCTATAACCCTGCTACAGGGAACCTTGAGGCTGATGAATCTCTTGAGAAGACAGGAATGCAGCAAACCAACCAGATGTCTAAACCAAGTTTGACAGCAATGTGGCAAACTTTTAGGTACAGGGAGCTACCAGGTTGTCTAAGCAAGGGTGAACTGGCCCAGTTAGGAACAGGAGACAGTCAAAACTCTCATGCAAATTAGGACATGAGTGTTTCTAGACTTTCCAGCCAATCTTTTTTTTTTTTTTTTTCTTGGTGCATAAATTATTCTCTTTTTTTTTTTAATTTTTATTTTATTTTATAATTATAACATTTTTTTTGACAGTACATATGCATGGGTAATTTTTTACAACATTATCCCTTGCACTTACTTCTATTCAGATTTTTTCCCTTCCTCCCCCAACCCCCTCCCCCAGATGGCAAGCAGTCTTATATATGTTAAATATATTACAGTATATTCTAGATACAATATATGTATGTAGAACCGAATTTTTTGTTGCACAGGAAGAATTGGATTCAGAAGGTAAAAATAACAGTTTACATTCATTTCCCAGTGTTCCTTTTCTGGATGTAGCTGGTTCTGTCCATCATTAATCAATTGGAATTGGATTAGCTCTTCTCTATGTTGAAGAAATCCACTTCCATCAGCATACATCCTCGTACAGTATCATTGTTGAAGTGTATAATGATCTTCTGGTTCTGCTCGTTTCACTCAGCATCAGTTGATGTAAGTCTCTCCAAGCCTCTCTGTATTTCTCCTGTTGGTCATTTCTTACAGAACAATAATATTCCATAACATTCATATACCATAGTTTACCCAACCATTCTCCAACTGATGGACATCCATTCATCTTCCAGCTTCTAGCCACTATGAAAAGGGCTGCCACAAACATTTTGGCACATACAGGTCCCTTTCCCTTCTTTAGTAGTTCCTTGGATATAAGCCCAGTAGTAATATGGCTGGGTCAAAGGGTATGCACATTTTGATAACTTTTTGGGCATAATTCCAGATTGCTCTCCAGAATGGTTGGATTCTTTCACAACTCCACCAACAATGCATCAGTGTCCCAGTTTTCCCACAGCCCCTCCAACATTCATCGTTATTTGTTCCTGTCATCTTAGCCAATCTGACAGGTATGTAATGATACCTCAGAGTTGTTTTAATTTGCATTTCTCTGATCAATAGTGATTTGGAACACTCTTTCATATGAGTGGAAATAGTTTTAATTTCATCATCTGAAAATTGTCTGTTCATATCCTTTGACCATTTATCAATTGGAGAATGGCTTGATTTCTTATAAATTAAAGTCAATTCTCTGTATATTTTGGAGATGAGGCCTTTATCAGAACCTTTAACTGTAAAAATGTTTTCCCAATTTGTTACTTCCCTTCTAATCTTGTTTGCATTAGTTTTGTTTGTGTGAAAACTTCTTAATTTGATGTAATCAAAATTTTCTATTTTGTGATCAATTATGGTCTCTAGTTCTCCCTTGGACACAAACTCCTTCCTCCTCCACAAGTCTGAGAGGTAAACTATCCTATGTTCCTCTAATTTATTTATGATCTCGTTCTTTATGCCTAAATCTTGGACCCATTTTGATCTAATCTTAGTATGTGGTGTTAAATGTGGGTCCATGCCTAGTTTCTGCCATACTAATTTCCAGTTTTCCCAGCAGTTTTTGTCAAATAATGAATTCTTATCCCAAAATTTGGGATCTTTGGGTTTGTCAAAGATTAGATTACTATTTTTATTCACTATCTTGCCCTGTGAACCTAACCTATGCCACTGATCAACTAGTCTATTTCTTAGCCAATACCAAATGGTTTTGGTGACTGTTGCTTTATAATATAGCTTTAAATCAGGTACACTTAGACCACCTTCCTCTGATTTTTTTTTTTCATTAGTTCCCTTGCAATTCTAGACCTTTTATTCTTCCATATGAATTTTGTTGTTATTTTTTCTAGGTCATTAAAATAGTTTCTTGGGAGTCTGATTGGTATAGCACTAAATAAATAGATTAGTTTGGGGAGTATTGTCATCTTTATTATATTCGCTCGTCCTATCCAAGAACACTGAATGTCTTTCCAATTATTTAAATCTGACTTTATTTTTGTGGCAAGTGTTTTGTAATTTTGCTCATATAATTCCTGATTCTCCTTTGGTAGATATATTCCCAAATATTTTATACTATCGACTGTTATTTTGAATGGAATTTCTCTTTGTATCTCTTGCTGTTGGATTGTGTTGGTAATGTATAAAAATCCTGAGGATTTACCAGCCAATCTTAAGATAAACGAAATATAGCAAAATAAAAACACTTTAAGTATATAAAACCCATAAATCACAATACAAAAAAGAAGAGCAACAATAAAACTCATAAATTCAAATATCTATTCTAAATGTACAAACTATAGATAAAAATAAAATAAAATAATGTATTTAAAAGGAAGAAGTCATAGATCTCATATAGCCTAGGTTGGATATGAATCATCACTATTATGTAGTCATGGAAAAGGTAATTGTTATTAAAAAGGATTAAACTGGACAAAAAGGAATAGTATTACAATGCTGTATAAAAATATATTTTCATGTGAGGGAAATCTACAAACTACATTGAAGTAATATGAAAGAATATTTAGGATAGAATCGACAGAAGGGAAAACAAAAAATTACATAATGGTATTAATAATATTTATATAGAGATTTAAAATTTACAAAATACTACATACACATATATGATTTTATTTTGACAACTCTATGATATATGTGTCTTTACTTTCCCACTTTACAATTGGGGAAACAAGGTGAGAAAGAATAAATCACATACTTAGGATACCACAAAATAACTGAGTTCTTCCTGACATGTCAAACATTCTATTCACTTTGTCACCATTTTTTGTGATAAAATTATTCTTCATATAACTAAGTCCACAGTGGAAATGAATGACAAAATTCAGAACATAGCTTACAGGACTAACACTAAACTACCATTTGAGAGCAACAAGGAATTTCAACTGATCAGATATGCACAAGAAATCTTTATCCCTCTCTCTCTTTCTCCTTCCACCCCCACCTCTGTCTCTGTCTGTTTTTGTCTCTTCTTCTGTGTGTCTGTGTCTTTATTTCTCTCTTATGAATTTTGATTTTCACAATACTGTAGAAAGAGCACCAGATTTATAGTCAGAGAAGCTAGGTTAAAAAATTCCTCTGCCTTGTTATTGTTATCTGTATGACAGTGCAACTCAGTTTCCTCATATGCATGAAATAGAATCTGGAATAAGGAAAAATCTAGATAGTAAATTCTGAAACATCCCTCTAGATCTAAAACTATGATACTATGTTAATTTTATGTCTTCAAAGAGGGAAAATAGGAAGACTGATTTTATAGGCTTAATTTTGACTATTAAGAAAAAGTAAATCATAGAAAAACAAGCAAAAAACAATACTTTAAATGTGAAAGTTTTAGACCTGGAGAATGGAGGGGGCATAGTTTAAAGATTGCCTCCAATCCTTGTTAGCAGTTTTATCAAAGAAAAGTTGCTTCTTTTCTATAACTCTCAGTTTTCTTATCTATAAAATAAGGATAATAATAACTAGAGTAATTACCTTATAACATGTAGCATATTATACAAATTAAATGCTTTTAAATTTATGTTTATTTACTATTTAAAGTTTTGTGAAGCTAAAGTGATAATTCTATCTTTTGATTTCATGATTTAAAGAGGGAACTAGCTAAATACAATATGAAATATAACATATTTTGAGGAGAAAATATTTTTAAAAAGTATAAGAAAAATCTGTAAAATTTTATAGGGAGGAAGAATCCCAAGAGGGAATAAAAGCCCTCAATAATGTATTTTTTTATAACACAAATGATGATTCTTAAAATTTCAGAAGAGCCAGTAATTTTCTTTTCATTTTTTCAAATATCTTGTATTTCAACTCCAAAATAGTAGCATTTCATTTCAATCATTGTCATTAATTGTGAATTTGAACATAAATCTACAGGAATTAGAAGCAAAAGGCAGAAGCTGAATACAAAAGTGGTCTGCCTATAAGAATATTATCATAAGTACTAAAGATCATCATGATTTGAGGTTGATGATGAATTATAAAGACAACAGAAGAAGTTTCTTTGATGTTATTCCTGTCTAGTCAGCTATTCTGAAAGCAAAAATAAAATGAAATAAAGAGAACACTGCTCAAAGTTGATTGTATGATAGCAGCAGACAGCAGAGAGAAGGCAGAATAATATTACTAGAGATTTTCTTCTATTTTCTCTACTAAGGAGAATAATCTCTAGAACATGAAAAGTATACATAAGATGATCAATGAGGAATCCAAAATAATTAATGATAAATTAATAATAAATCCAAGATATGAAAAGGTGGTAAGGGAATATTCATCTCACTTAATTTATTTATAAATCATCTAGCTTTAGTTGTACTACTTTCCAGAATAGTGGAAGGGAAAAAATAAAAATTGTTATTGTTGGGCTGTAATCAATAACCTTTGAAAATTAATGAAGGACAAGGCAGGTCCTATATGACTAGATATGGATGCATATCAATTTTGAGAGTTTTTTATTTGAAAGAATGTCGATTCTGCAAACTATAATTATGAAATCCTAACATTTGGTTCTAGAACATGTCTTATGAGAATAATTTATAAATATTAGGAAAGAAAGCAAAGACCTATAAGAGTCAAAAATTGCATCAGTAACAGGTTAAGTGAGATTCATTTTTTTCTAAAATTATTTTACTAAAATTTTTATACAAAAATTTTACTACATTAGTATAACTATTATTATTCACAGATCTCAGTGAAGTGTTGGTGAAATAGCCCATGCTTTCATTGTAAACAAGATGGAGAGATTCAAGGTATATATTGGGACCTTTCGTACTATAGATTTGGGAAGTACTGAATGACTAGTTCTAAAGAATAGTCATTAATAGATTAATGTTAATCTGGGAAGTAATAAGAACTGCATCCCTGGGCATTTGTCTTTGATTCTGGGATAGTCAATAATTTATTAGTGATTTAAATAAAGGGTCTGATAATAAGCTTTCCAAATATTCAAATGCCATAATGATAAGATTAGATAACCCAATTTATGAGAAACTGAGGATATAAACAACCTAAATAGAATAACATAAAGTCAGATATAGTGATTTGAAATTTCATACAGCAAATAGGTTAAAAACAGTAACAGCAAAAAAGCTAAATAATATGCGCAAAAATAATATGAAAGTTTGAGTGGACTGTACATGCTATAATAGGTAACCATGTGACATGGCTGGGAAAATAAAACATAATTTAAGCTACTTTATAGAGATAAATATGCAAAATTAGAAATAAAAGCTATAATAGGTACTTTCTTATACAATCACACATTTAGAATTGAGTGTGGTTACTAACATTAAATTTTAAGAATTGTAAAGATGAAGTAAAGTCTATTCAGAGTAGTATAGACAGTATAATGAGGAGACTTGAAAGCATCCCAAACAGAGATTGATTAAAAACACTTGATAAACAAAAGAGAGCAACAACTTTGTTCAGCACTGGGGAGATCAATAGCAATCTCATGGAACTTCATTCCACCATGCTTTTTTTTTTTTTTTTTTTTTTTTTTTTTTCTGAGGCAATTGGGGTTAACTGACTTACCTAGGCTCACACAGCTAGGAAATATTAAGTGTCTGAGACAAGATTTGAACTCAGGTTCTTTTGCTCTGACCATTGTGCCACCTAGGTGCCCCTCCATCATGATTTTATTTATTCATTTCTTTATTTGTTTGTTTGTTTGTTTATTTATTAATGTGGTTTATGGAGTGGTATTACCAAAGATATTAAAGGACAAGGATGGAATGCTATCAGAGTAGTTACATTTATTATTATATATTATTATAACATTTAGCTTTTTTTTTTTTTTTTTTTTTTTCACCTTTGCCATTCTGGATTCTTTATGAAGTAGAAGGAAGATTGAAATGAATCTCCTGTATGTGGAAAGAACACTGCTACATTATGTTTTTTTCCTAAGGAGAAATGATTCTGTATATGTTTGTTTTTTCTTTTAATTGTTTTCCATAGAATGTTATCTCAGAGAAAGCATCTGGAAAGAGTGTACATTTCCATCTTTCTTCTACAAGTTCTGTATTGGCTTGCCTGAAATTGTATGTGGCTCCTTTTCTTTTTAAATTCAAGTTGTTATGAGTAATGAGATCAAAATGTCACTAAAGTAGATTATCCAGTGGCCCTTAATTACAGAGTTCATTATATATTAAAATAATATAAATAAATTACACATGAACTTACTCTATTTTAAAGTATAATTTCTTATTACTAAGTTTTCTGTTTAAGCAATATGAATATGAGCTTAATTTTAGGGCACCTGAAAATTCACATTAGTGAGAAGGATTGAATGATGGATTTCATCTAGAAGTTTGTATATTAGGGGTATATCAATATTATATAAGTATGTCATATAGCAATGATATTAGAAACATTAATGATAAATCTATAAGTCCTTGCATTTTTTTAATTATGGAGAACAAAACAGATTCCTGGTCTAAGAAGTTGAAGAGGGGTGTGAAGAGATGAGAAAGAATAGATACTTCTCTATCTGAACTCCTCTAAGCAGTCTCTCAAATCAGTCATAGATTAAGTCTCTGAACTGGTTTTGGAGTTATGGAGTTATGGGTTATGCAGAATCCACAAATATTTGTAGTACAATGAGTTTCCAGAAGATATTTTGGAAAAACTTTAGAAAAGTTCTGTTTCAATTAACTAGGGGTAGAGACTGCCAAGCCCAGATCACAGCATAGGGAATCCAGGGCAAGGAGGCAGGTCAGGGAGCCAGAGCATAGCATCCATGCATGGGGAATCTACTGCAAGGCTCTTAGGCTACTCTGTCCTAGTTGCAAGACACTGGTTCAGCAAATTTGTTGTGAGACACCAAAAAGCAAATACAAAAAGCAAATTGTGAGCCACTGAGCCCCCAGAAGAATGTGGGAGCTAGCCAATCCTACCCAGCCTCCAAAGGAAGTCACCAGAATCTAAAGGGAAGGGAAGGGAAAACTAAAGCTGTAGTGATATCTTTGCCTAAAGAGCAGACTTCAACCTTTAAAAAAATGATAAATAAAGCAAAGAACTCTGGTCATAGACAGCTTTTATTGAGAAAGAGAAGAACAGACCTCAACCCCTGAGGATCCTAAAGGCAAATCAGTTCCAGTTGAAGGCCCAAAGTGGGATATGAATTGGCCCCCATTTCTCAAGGCTCTATTGGAAAAATTCAAAAAGAATCTTAAAGGAGAGTTAGAAAAAATGGGGAAAGAAAAAGAAATCTTTGCAAGAGAATATGAAAAAAGGAAAACCATAAATTATTGAAGAAAAGTCCTTAAAAATAGACTTGATGAAATAGAAAAAGCATATAACTACAAAATAGACATGAAAAAGAAACCCATTTGTTGAAAAACAAAATCTGTGAAATAGAAAAAAAAAATTCAATGAATAAAACACTTTATTTAAAAGTTCAATTGGCCAAATAAATGCAAAGGAAGATAAAATAAAGCTAATTAAGGAAAATAATTCACTAAAAATTAGAATTGAGCAAATGGAAGTGAATGACTCAATCAGACTTCGACACTTAGTCAAACAAAACAAAAAAAAATAGAAGAAAATGTAAAATATGACATTGAAAACAACAACTGACCTAGAAAATAGATCTAAGAGAGAAAATCTAAGAAATATTAGACTTCCTGAAATCCATGATGAAAGAAAGAGCCAAGACATCATCTTTCAGGAAATCTTCAAGGAAAACTTCCTGGATGTTCTAGACCCAGAAAATTAAATAGCCATTAAAAGAATTGACCAAGCACCTGCTAAGAGACCCCAAAATGAAAACTCCATGGAACATCATAACTAAACTTCAGAATTATTAAATCATAGAGAAAATGTTGCAAGCAGTCAGAGGAGGAATCAATTCAAATATCAAGGAATCACCATCAGGATTACCCAGGTTTTAACACTTCCATTTTAAAGGATCAAAGGGCATGGAATATGATATTCTGAAAAGCAAAGGAACTTGAATTTCAGGCAAGAATCAAGCATCCTGCAAAATTTGGCATTATCTTTCAGGAAAAAAAGATGCACACACAATGAAACAGGTGAATTTTATTTATTTCTGATGAAAAGACCCGAGCAGAATAGAAAATTTGATCTCCAAACACAGAACTCAAGAGAAGCATTAAAAAGGGTAAAAATAAAAGAAAAACTAAATTTCTTTTAAAAGTTAAAAAACTTATATCCCTCTATGGGAAGATGCTATGTTTAACTCTTAAGATCTGTATCTTTGTTATGGGTATACTCAGAGGGTACAGGTATAATCTGATTTTATTGTGATGTTATTGAAAAGAAACTAGAGGAGGAAAGGTGACTCTACTGGAAGAAGAGCAAAATGGACTTACAATAGGGTAAATTAAATCTAATGAAGAGGCAAAAAAAAAAAAAAACTCATTGCAATTGAAGGAAAGAGGAGGGGAAGGAGCATTATGTGAATCTTACTGTCATCAGATTTGACTCAAAAAAGAGAATGTCAGACAAATCTACCTTCCCAGAGAAATTTGTTTTAGCCTATAGGGATGTAGGAAGGGAAGGATGAAAAGAAGGGTGGATATGAATGGAAGGGAGAACAGAAGCAGAATGACAAAGGTATAAGAAAGATGAAGTAGCTGCAAAAGGGGAGGGGTGTTTGAGGAAGAGGGTGGTCAGTAATAAAATACTGTGAAGGAGGGAAATGGGGAAAAGGAAGAGAAAATTATATTTGGAGGAAAACAAGATGGCAGGAAACACAGAGTTAGTCATTTTAGCTGTGAATGTAAATGGGATGAACTTTCCCATAAAATAGAAATGGATTGCAGATTAGATTTAAAGCCAGAATCCTACAATTTGTAGTTTACAAGAAACACATTTAAAGCAGAGTGATACATTTAGAATAAAGGTAAAAGGCTGGAGCAGAAATAATTATGCTTCAGCTGAAGTAAAAAAAAAAAAATCAAGCAAATACAAAAATAGATCTAGTAAAGAGACATAAGGAAGGAAACTATATCTTGCTAAAAGTTACCATAGATAATGAAGTAATATCAACACTAAACATATATGTAGCAAGTGCTATAGCATACAGATTCCTAGAGGAGAAGTTAAGAGAACTGTATGAAGAATTGGACAGCAAAACTATACTAGTGGGGGAGCTCAACCTTGTTATCTCAGAATTAGATAAAATGAACCATAAATTAAATAAGAAAGAAATTAAAAGGTAAATAGAATTCTAAAAAAAAAAGTTTGATAGACATTTGGAGAAAATTGAATGGAGACAGAAAGGGATATACTTTTTTTTCCTCACCAATACAGGGAACCTATACAAAAATTGACCATGTATTAGGGCATAAAAACCAAAATCAAATGTTGAAAATGAGAAATAATAAGTGAATTTTTTTTTTCAGATCAAGATGCAATAAAGATTACATGCAAGAAAAGTCCAAGGGAAAATAGCAAAAATTAATTGGAAACTAAATAATCTAATTCTAAAGAATGAGTGGGTGAAACAACACATCATAGACATAATCAATAATTTCATCCA
Source organism: Sminthopsis crassicaudata (assembly GCF_048593235.1). Lineage (NCBI taxonomy): Eukaryota > Metazoa > Chordata > Mammalia > Dasyuromorphia > Dasyuridae > Sminthopsis > Sminthopsis crassicaudata. The sequence continues at coordinate 55,795,488 of NC_133619.1, read as the reverse complement.
AGAGAATGACAATAATGAAACAACATATTAAAATTTGTAGGATGCAGCTAAAACAGTTATAAGGGGAAATTTTATATCTCTAGATGTATACTTGCATAAAATAAAGAAAAGATCAATGAATTGGGCATACAACTAAAAAAAGGCAAGAAAAAGAACCAATTAAAACTTCCCAACTAAATACCAAACTTGAAATTTTAAAAATAAAAAAGGAGATTAATAAAATTGAAAAATTAAAATTTTTGGTATTTATTACAATAATCATATAATTTCTCTTTGTTTTGTTACTGCTCTAATCAATTATGTAGTCAATTGATCTAGTCAATTATTTAACTAGACTTGAATTACTGGTATAAATCTAACTTAATCATAATGTATAATCCTTATAATATATAGTTGAATTCTCCTTTCTAGTATTTTATTTCCAATTTTTTGAAGTTATATTCATTAAGAAAATTAGGATTTAGTATTCTGGTAACAAGGAAGAAAATAGACCTAAAGAGAAGCTGCTATACTATGTATATAGTCAAAACTGGAAGGCTTTCATTATGGTCAGGTAGAAAAAAAGAAAGAAAAAAAAAACTAAGGGTGAGACATTACCAAGCTAGTAAATACATACCAAATCGATACATGCCTGTGCAAGAGTTATCTACAGCAAATGGAGGAAAAATAATGATAGTCAGCTTGTCCACTGTCAATCACATGCTATTTGCTTTTGAAAGAACTTTGATACCAGGCAATATGTAACTGTCTGTGGTTGAACGAATTTGATCCAAGACCAAAAAGACAGCGATAACTGAAGAATACTTATGTGAAATGAATGATTTAAGATATAGGCCAGCAAGCAAAGTGTTCCACAGTATCTTTTGTCTTATGACCCATGAAGGTACATTCAAAAGAGGTACCCCAAGTTTCTATGGTACTCTAAACAAGCTGTGAACTGAGCATATAGACATAGTTTCAATTTTACTGGGCATTGGGGCTGTAAAAGTAGCTATGTATTTGTATCATTTTTAACACAGGAGTGATATCTGGACTTGAAGAGATGAGTGTTGATTTAGGAAGGGTTTCTGTCTTTTGTTGGGATTAGATCCAAGAAGTGAATGGAATTTAGCATCTATACCTATATTAAAAATAGTTATTCTTTAAAAAAAAACATTTTCTATAATTTGATTAAATTCCTTTAAAAATTATTGACTTTAGCAGATGTCTATCTGTGAAGTAGAGAGTTAGGGACTTAATGCAGGGAAGTTACATGTAAATGGCAGTAGTGATCCAGGTCAACATGATCAATAGATGTTTAAGCCATATTCCTGGACATAAATCAAAGATATGGATGCAGAAACTACTCATAGAGTAGTAAAGCTAAGTTGTGATTGGCAGTTAGTGCCCTGAGAATTTGACAAACTGACTGATATTAATTAATTGACTGATATTAATCAACATACTAATGTATTGGATGTTTTACTTATTGTTCAGTTGTTCATTTATGTTCAATTCTTCATAATGCAATAGACCATACTGCCCATGGCATTTTCCTGCCATAGTTACCCCTTCATTTCCTTTCCCAGTGGCTTAAGTTAAATAGACTTGTTCAAGGTCACACAACTAGTAAGTGTTGGAGACCAGATTCAAATTCTGGTATTCCTAACTCCAGGTTCAGTGCTCTATCCACAGAGCAAACTAATTGCCTCAGTAATATGTTATTAAAATATTTAAAACTCAGATTATTTCTATATTAGTGCAATTTTATTGTGCTTTCAAGTCTAAGATAACTCCAAATTCAGAAGAAAATAAAATAGCTAATGAATGAATAAGTGTACTGCAGCAAAGTAGCAGTCCTTTAACACCTAGAATCAAGGAAAAAAAATGGAAAAAATCAAAGATCCCAAAGTTACAACATTCCATTGGGCAATGACCCTGGGAAAATCATTTAACCCAATTGCCTTGCAAGAAAGGAAGGGAGGAAGGAAGAAAGGAAGGAAGGAAGGAAGGAAGGAAGGAAGGAAGGAAAGAAGGAAGGAAGGAAGGAAGGAAGGAAGGAAGGAAGAAAAGAAAGAACCAAATAAAGAAAGAGAGAGAAAGAAAGAAAGAAAGAAAAGAAAGAAAGAAAGAGAGAGAAAGAAAGAAAGAAAGAAAAGAAAGAAAGAAAGAAAGAAAGAAAGAAAGAAAGAAAGAAAGAAAGAAAGAAAGAAAGAAAGAAAGAAAGAAAGAAAGAAAGAAAGAAAGAAAGAAAGGGAGGGAGGGAGGGAGGGAGGAAGGAAGGAAGGAAGAAAGAAAGAAAAAAAGAAAGAAAGAAAGAAAGAAAGAAAGAAAGAAAGAAAGAAAGAAAGAAAGAAAGAAAGAAAGAAAGAAAGAGAAAGAAAGAAAGAAAGAAAGAAAGAAAGAAAGAAAGAAAGAAAGAAAGAAAGAAAGAAAGAAAGAAAGAAAGAAAGAAAGAAAGAAAGAAAGAAAGAAAGAAAGAAAGAAAGAAAGAAAGAAACGAAGGAAGGGAGGAAGGAAGGGAGGGAGGGAGGGAGGGAGGGAGGAAGGAAGAAAGAAAGGAAGGAAGAAAGAAAGGAAGAAAGAATAGAAGGAAGCATTGTCTTTTGGGAGCAACTAGAAAATGGCAAAAAAGTAGAGAAATTAGAGAATAAAATAGCAGGAATTTAAATTCAACTCAATAAATATTTATCAAATGCCTGTGCTAAATACTAGGGATGCAAATAAGAAAAAGAAAGACAGTTTTTGCCCTCAAGAAGTTTATAATCTAATGCAGGATGGCAACATATAAAAAACAACTGAAAAGAGAGGGAACAGTAGAAGAAGGTAGAGGAACAGAGTGATGGTGGAATCCAAATCAAAAAGTATAGATAATAATAAATGATTGAGCTATGAGTTTTCTTTAAATGGAGGATTCAGGCAGAGTTTTGCTCTATTCTCCAGTTCTTAGATTAAAACAGATCATAGCAATAGAAATTAAAATTGACAGTGAGAGTAGTTAGCAGAACACTCATACATAAAATATGAAAATAACCTGCAACAAAGAAGTAAAGAAAAAAGAAAAAAAAAAGATTGGCTTTATATTATAGGAAGGCAAATATTACCAATACTTCAAGATATAAAATATATAATATAGGTGTCCTGTTAGTTAGTCTTCTTAATTCTAGTCTCCCCATTTATTTTTTCTTTCACTTGCCAAAATTTTTTTTCCAATCTGCATTCCTGACCATGATTTCCCTGAAATGAAACAAATATATTCTCATTAAGTATAAAATGAAGCAAAACTTCTCCGGTTTATATCTAACTCTTCTACAAACTGACCCCCACCATCTTTTAATCTTTATTTCATATTACTCTTAATGAATCTTGCATTGCAGCCAAATTCAACTACTATTGCCTTCTTGAACTTAACATTTCATTTCCTGCCTCCAGACATTGACATAATCTTTCCAGGGATTCTAAGGTATCCAAATAACTGGACTACATTCTTTTTTCATTTTTTTAATCTCAAAACCCTTGTGTGCCTTCAGATTCATCTAAGAAAGCTTCCTTCATGTAGACTACATTGATTCCCTCAGATATTAATTCTTTCTGTCTCCACAATTAGCTTTTTTTTATATTCATTTGAGTACAAATCATACGTTGCACCTAATGCAAGGCTCTTTGGTGGGCTTAAGCACATTATAAAAGGGGACACAGGTCCAAAGGAGCAGATAGGATTTCAAGGGTATGTTACCAGGGTATAGTGGAAATATGATTTCAAAAGGGATTACAATATATATTAGAAGTGAGGAATGCTTTTTCTAACAGTAAGCTAAAGCTTAAAGGATTATTTATTTCATGTGTCATGGAAGATTTTCCTTTTGTGACATAGAATCTTATAGCTCCATATTATCAAATCCAGGGGGCAGAAATCTGTCTCAGACTTCATGGATTCTTCATTCTATATTGACTGTTTTTGCCACAACCTAAGCATTGTTTCTCTCTTTTTTTTTAATTAAAGCTTTTTATTTTCAAAATATATACATGGGTAATTTTCATTATTTACACTTACACTTACAAAACTTGTGTTCTAATTTTTCCCCTCCTTTTCCTATACAGCAAGCAATCCAATATATGCTAAACATGGATGATTCTTTTATACATATTTCCACAAATATCATGTTGCAGAAGAAAAATCAGACCAAAAAGGGGAAAAAAAATGAGAAAGAAAACAAAATGCAAGCAAACAACAACAAAAAGAGTGAAAATGTTGTGACCCATACACAGTTCCCACAGTCCTCTGTCTGGGTGCAGATAGCACTCTTTATGACAAGATAATTGAAATTGGCCTCAAAATTAGAACTGATCATCATATAATATTGTTGTTGCTGTGTACAATGATTTCCTGATTCTGTTCCTTTCATTTAGCATCAATTCATGTAAGTCTCTTCAGGTCTCTCTTAAATTATCCTTCTGATCATTTCTTATAGAGCAATATTATTCCATAACATTTATATACCATAACTTATTCATCATTCTCCATCTTCTGGGCATCCACTCACTTTCCAGTTTCTTGTCACTACAAAAGGGCTGCCACAAACTTTTTGCACATGTTTCCTTTCCCTCCGTTAAGATCTCTTTGGAATACAAGCCCAGTAGAAATACTTTAGGATTTGATAAAATCCAACATCCATTCCTATTAAAAACACTAGTGAGAGAATAGGAAGAAATGGACTTTTCCTTAAAAATAGTCAGTAGCATCTATTTAAAACCATCAGCAAACTTCATATGTAATGGGGATATATTGGAACTATTCCCAATAAGATGAGGGGCAAAACAAGTTTGCCTACTATCACCATTACTATTTAATATTGTATTAGAAATGCTAGCTTTGGCAATAAGAGAAAAAAAAAAGATTAAAGGAATCAGATTAGTTAATGAGGAAACCAATTCATCACTCTTTGCAGATGGTATGATGGTATACTTAGAAAACCCTAGAGAATCAACTAAAAAACAATGAGAAATAATACACAACTTTAGCAAAGTTGCAGGATACAATCATCAGCATTTTTATATATTACCAAAAAAGTCCAACAGCAAACGATATAAGAAATTTCATTTAAAAAAAACTGTCGACTAGAAATAATAACAAAATTCATCTGGAAGAACAAAAGTTAGATAATCTTAAGGGAGTTAATAAAAAAAAGCAAATAAACGTGGCCTAGATGGACCAGATCTAAATTATAAAGTAGTGGTCATGAAAATCATTTAGTACTGGCTAAGAAATAGAACAGTTGATCAGTAGAATAGCTTAGGTACACAGAACAAAATAGTCAGTGACTATAGCAATCTAGTGTTTGACAAACCCAAAGACCCCAGCTTTTGGGATAAAAATTCACTATTTGACAAAAACTGCTTAGAAAATTGGAAACTGGTATGGCAGAAACTAGGCACTGACCCATACATAACATCATATATCAAGATGAGATCTAAAAGTGTTCATCTTCTAGACATAAATAATGATATTACAAATTAGAAGAATATAGGATAGTTTATGTCTCAGATCTATGGAGGAGGAAGGAATTTGTTACCAAAGAAAAATAAAGATCATTATTGATCACAAAATAGATACTTTTGATTATATTAACTTAAAAAGTTTTTTTGTGCAAACAAAACTAATGCAGACAAGATTAGAAGAGAAGTAATAAATTGGGAAAACATTTTTACATTCAAAGATTTTGATAAAGGATTCATTTTTAAAATATATAGAGAATTGACTCAATTTTATAAGAATTCAAGCCATTCTCCAGTTCATGAATGGTCAAAGGATATGTACAGACAATTTTCAGATGAAGAATTTGAAACTATTTCTAGTCATATGAAAAGGTGCTCGAAATCACTATTGATCAGAGAAATGCAAATTAAGAAAACTCTGAGATACCACTATATATGTCTCAGATTGGCTAAGATAACAGGAAAAGATAATGAAGAATGTTGGAAAGGATGTGGGAAAACTGGGACACTGATATATTGTTGGTGGAACTGTGAACAGATCCAACCATTCTGGAGAGCAATCTGGAACTATGCTCAAAAAGTTATCCAACTGGGCATACCCTTTGATCTAGCAATGTTTCTCCTGGGATTATATCCCAAAGAGATCTTAAAGGAGGGAAAGTGAACCACATATGCAAAAATGTTTGTGGCAGCACTTTTGTAGTGACAAGAAACTGGAAACTGAATGAATGCTCATCAGATGGAGAATGACTGAATCAATTATGGTATATGAATGTTATGAAATACCACTTTTCTATAAGAAATGGCCGGCAGGATGATTTAAGAGAGGCCTGGACTTACATGAACTGATGCTAAGTGAAATGAGCAGAACCAGGAGATCATTATATATGGCAACCACAAGATTATACAATAATCAATTCTATGAGTGTGGCTCTCATCAACAATTAGATGATTCAAGCAATTGCAGTTGTTCAGTGATGAAGAGAAACATCTACACCCAGAGAAATGACTGTGGAAAATGAATGTGGTTCACAACATAGCATAGTTGCTCTTTTTATTGTTTTTTGCTTGAATTTTATTTTGCTTCTCTCTCTTTTTTACTGGTTTGAATTTATTTTTTCTTGTGTAGCATGATAATTGTATAAATATATATGCATATATTGGATTTAATATATATTTCTACCATGTTTAACATGTATTAGATTACTTGCCATCTAGGGGAGGGTGTGGAGGAAGGGAGGAAAATTGAAACACAGTATTTGGAAGGGCTAATTTTGAAGAATTGTCCATGCAGATGTTTTGAAAAATAAAAATATTTAATAAAGGAATATATTTGTTCTATTTTTATCAATTATACATATGTACACATTTATATATACATATATAAGTTATCAAAACTTTAAAATATATGCTCATTGAGAATAAAGACTGGTTCAATTTTCAAAAATATATTTAATATTTAGTAATTTCTAGAATGTGATATGTCACACTAATAAATGCTTGTTTATTGTTTAGAAGTACTGAACCTGGCCTTGCTTTTCCTTTCTTAGGTATTTACTTAAATGATGATTCACCAGAAGTCACAAAAAAGCAGAATGGAAATCAATTTCGTTACTGAGAAAATAGTATTACATTAAAGTGAAAATCAGAGTAGTAATAAAAGAAACTATCTCCTTTTTCAAATGACTCAAATTTTAAAGGGGAAAAAAGTATTTCATATCTCCTAGTATAAAATACGGCTTGACATTCAACTAAACAACATCAGTCAACCGTTTATCATCACAAATAAATATATCATCAATTTATAGATGGGAAAAATCTTAGAGGCAATATTGTCTTCTAAATTTACAGACGAGGAAACTGAGACCCAGGAAGGCCCAAAGTCAAACAACTATCATGGAAATGGAATCTGATATTCTCATTCAAAAATCAGAACACTTTTTTTTTCTTTACAGTGCTGAGCTTCCTAAATAGATTTGTTATGACTAATCAGATGATTTTTCTAAATTGTGAGATATTCAAAATGGCAGACAGACACAATTAGCAATAAATTGTTCACACCAGAATTCATGATCAAGAACCATGATAATATCTTTTATTTTTAATGAATAATTATTGTTTATGACAAATAGAAGTCTAATATCTCATGTCAATAGCAACTGAACTGGGCTATGTTTGAAAGTTTATAGGCTATGTAAACAAAAATTTTTCCAGCAGTTTCTCCATAACATCGCTCTTGGATTTATCTAGCTTTTCATCATTTTATCTAAGTCACAATTAACACTTTCTAGAATCCTGATGTGAACCACATCCACAAAAACCAGATGGAGCAGGTGTTGGCTTGCTTTCAGTTTCAAGCATGCTTTGGCAGATTTCTCTAGCAAATGCCAATATCTCAGGAAGTCATAATCTTATGGCAAGTTGATGCTTGTTGTCACCCAAGCATATTTGAAACTACTTCTAGGTGGGGCTGACTTTGCACAAAGGCAAGACAAATGGTGGTCAACATGATTTCATTTCACTAGTGTGATAAAGGTCTTTTTATACCCAACCTCAATTTTTATCTTGATGCCTGAATATATATATATTTTACAGCATAGTGTTTGATTCTCTAACGATAGAACAACTTCAAATGTAAGTTTTCTTTGGAAGATAATCCATTGAATTAAGCTCCAATAATTGATATCATATTCTTTCCCAAGTATAAGTTTGTTGGAAGAAGGAAATGGAAAAGCAGATGAGGTCCCTGAATGCTTGAAATGAGTATGGGAAGAAAAAAAAGTAATTATATGGGAAAGCAATCAAAAAAGAAAAAGTTAAATGTATTTTAAGCAATGCTCTGCCTTTGACACTGACTTTATATATGACTTTGAGCAAATCACTGTATGCTTGGCATCTCCATTTTTTCATTTGTAAAATGAAGTGAATAATGGTTAGCTAATTTCCATGATTAAATTATAAGTAATATTTATTAAGCACCTATACTGTGCCATCAATGAATTTTCAGTTGCATCTAATTTAAAATAACCATTTGGGGTTGGGAAAAGGATGAGTAATCATCAAAAGAGACAGTGAAGAAAAAGTTTGAGATAGCGAATTGTTTCTAGGAAAATTAAACTGTAAGACATTATATGAAAGCCCTTTCTCAATTTTCTTCCCTGAGCAATTTTATCAAGAAAAGAGAATATTTAATTACTAGAGTGGATGCTTCTACATTTTGTGAATTTATAAAATAATCAAGAATCAATTTAAAAAAGAAAAAAAAAAAGAAGAATCTATATTTCTTTATGGAAGATTAGAATTGGAAGGTATCTTAAAGATGTTCTAGTTCCCTCTATCTCCCTCACACACACACCCTTCCCCTTAACCTTTTTACCTAAAGAAACTAAAGGCTTGATGTTAGGGATTTCCCCAGTACTTTACATCTCGTCCCTTAGAAGAAGAATTTAAACACAAATTCTCTAACTCCAATATGAAAGCTCTCTCCATTCTAGAATTTTACCATTATACCTTCTCATATTAGACTTTGAACACTAAAGAAAACTTTTATAAATTATGCAAATAACACTTTCTCCTTCACCTTCCTCTGACAAAGAAGAAAAAAAGTCCTGAATAGGGATGAGTATATTTCCCCAACAAAATCAATTCAGATCAGAAAGGAGACCTAAAGGAATTATTCATCAAAATCTCCACTGTTATATATTTGCTACTAGACAATTGTGCCTCATTACACATGCCTAGCATTTTAAATATTTAATAAACTGTTGGACTCTAATTTCCAAGATGGGTTTTCCTCTATCCTTATAAAGATAAGAGGATATCTCAAAGAAATAGACCTTAAAGGAACAGAATTCTAAGATACATAGTTGCAAAATATATATATATATGTGTGTGTGTGTGTGTGTGTGTGTGCATTTAAATTTAAACTGTAACAGTTTCTTGTTAATTTTTCCTGTACTTAATTTTCTAAGAAATATAGTTCATTTAAATCTCATCATCATCTACCATGAAACTATATTCCTTGGTGTATTTCTAATTCACAAATTGATATTTTTGGAAAAAATCAAACCTGATAAAATTTTGAATGAAAACCCCAAAACTTAGGTCTGTCATGGAAATTTACAAAACTTTAAAGGAATCAGCAAATCTCACCTTACCACATTGTAATGTACATACATGCAAGATTATTTCCCCACCCTTCCATGGAAAGGAGAGCTAATTCAGCAGAAATACTGCCAATACTTCAAGGGACAAAAAAATATGAGAGAATGAATCATTGTGATGTAGGACCAATCTTTAGTCAAACAAAACTGATGGGATTATTGCCAAAGCAAGAACTCATAATCGGGCCACCCTAGTAGATATCTCTAAACACTGCTAAACATTCCAGTGCTATATGACTTGATTCATCTCTTCAATAATTGACTCATGTGGCTCCAATGAAATAGAGACAATGGGAAAATTGACTCTTATCCCAAGATATGTTTTGGGAAAAGAAATAAACAGTGGGAAAGTTAGGGTCATCTTCATTTATAATATTCTGAATCATTCTGGAGGTCAGAAAGTAAGTTCATAAAGTTATAGAGGGAAGTTCTCTATAGGTTATTTGAATGGATGGTGATGACAGAGGTAAGCTGTGAAACCAACCAATTCCTGGGAGCATATCAACCTGCTATATTCTCCCATGATTTATTACTTAATAAATTGAGAATTAATTACTCTAGATTTAAAGACAGAGAGGTGGTGAAGATGATATAGTTTGCTTTATAAATAGTAATCCTTCCCAGGAATTCAGTAAAAACTGAGATTTAGGAATAATTTTAAGGAAAGATTGTGAAAAGCTACTCTTCCTCTAGATAAGAAAAATGTGCTTCTCTAGATGCAGTAAAGAACAAGAAACAACATATATTCTACTATTCTATAAATGATTAATTAAACAATCTGCCTTTAAAATGTCATTCAATTTTTATTCTGAGATCAGTCATTAAAATCTAAATTAATTTTGCCACAACTACATAAGTGGAAGCCTTTCAAACTATCATAAGTGACTGAATACAGATTAATAAATGACTTTAACTAAATACTTATGGAATTAGTGGAGAGACTGGTTCATGTGAATATTCTGTATGACTCTGTGCAAGAACCCCAATTTTATTTACATGTGCAAACATAGGAATATTTGCACAGAGGGAGGGAGGGACAGATAGAGATTCAGAGATAAAGAGAGAAACACATAACCAGAGAGAGAGAGAGAGAGAGAGAGAGAGAGAGAGAGAGAGAAAGAGAGTATTCTTTTTACTACTTTGTTATGTTATATGGTGAAAAATAGTTGATTTTTTTTTAGAGGATGGGGAGTGTATGCTTATATGAAAGTCATGGTTAAGACAATAAGCTTATACAGCTCTGTTAGTTGATAAAAGATGCATATCTCCTAGAAGATGTCTGATCCTTTCATTAACTGGAGAAATGCATGAATTTCTGTTTCTAAGCTAGAACAATTAGAGAGGAATAACTTCACAGGTAATAGAGTTAAGAAGATCTTAGATCTAGAGCATTAAGGAAACTTAAAGGGTATTCTGTCCAACCAGATTATTTTTAAAATGATGGCCCTGATATACATAAATGATGTGTGTATTGATTGCCTACTTAAGGCTATTAAATAGCAAGTTAGAGGAGGAAAATAAACCCTTGCCCTGTGACTCTTGAATCAGAGCTCTTTCTAAGCTATACAATAGTAATTTGTATTGTGGACATACCAGCAAGGAGAATGCCTGGGTGAATGCAACCCTAGTCAGAGAGCTACCCTTCAGATGGTCTAATCCAATTAAATCTAATCTATTCCAGAGTAGAATAAGTTCTAGAGCCTGTTTCATATGGCTTAGGATAATACCGGGGATCTTAAGAATAGTTGACCCTTGATCTAGTATGAAATCTTAGGTCAAGCCTTATACTAACTAGAGTCAATATAAGTCTAGTTACCACCTACATAACTTTGATCCTATCTCAGCTTTTATGTCTAAAGAAAAAAACAAAACAAAACAAGAAAGGCTTAAAGTAGACAATCTCTGAGGTCTTTGAATCTATGATGCTAATTCCCCCAGAAGAAGAAAAAGAAAAGTCTGAGAGAAAGCCACTCATTCTCTGTAAGTGCTCTTTCTTCTTTCCCTCCTGACACACATAGAATTGGTAGTTTCCATTCCTATCCTAGGTCATTACACTAACCTCTAGTAGCTAGCCACAGACCATCACTGACCTACTCTCTCATCTTTCTGTCTATCTCTCTGTCTGTGACTGTCTCTTTGTTTATCTCTCTTAGTCTCGATTTATCTCTGTCTCTGTCCCTGTCTGTCTCTGTCTCTCTCTGTGTCTGTCTCTCTGTCTTCCTCTGTCTCTGTCTGTCTCTCTACCACTCTGTGCCTCTGTTTCAGTCTGGTTTTCTCTGTCTGTCTCTGTCTGTCTATCTTTCTTTTCCTCTTTCAAACCTTCTTTTCCTCCTATAAAATCTATTTTCTCATATTGAACTTTTTTCCTCTTACCTCCATCAATTTTTTCTAAGTTGACATTTTTAGAAGATGTTGAATGTCAAGTAAATGTATGGTTGGAAAGCAACTGATAGAACCCTAAAACAGATAATCAGAGTTGGATGGGAGATTGAAGGGTCTTAGCAAAACCATATCTGAAGGAGAAAAACTTCCATAACAGAGTGGACTAATACAAAGTCTGAAGACTTCATGGAACTCACAACACTCCTAAGGGTGTCTGAACAAAATTAAAATGTAATTGGGAAATATTTAACAAACTAATTAATAGATATATTAGAATATATTATATAGATATATAGAAATAGATAACTTTTTCATTTTAAATTGAGTCAATATGCAATCCACAGGAATTCTTATGTATGCATTTTCTAATTGATTTAATGCTTGGTCTATGTCTTGGACACTAATAGAAACATTAAACACTTATGACTCAAGGGAATACCAAAAAGCTAAGTTTCTGGATTTGAGTGTAAACCATCATTTTTCAATAATGCATTATTTAAGTTCTTATATGTGTAAAGTGTCCTAGTTATCAAAGAGATAGCTGAAGTAGACACAGCAGAGGCCTTAGAGCTTGTTCAGACATAAGAGTTGTCAAGGTCATCCACCAAATCCCAGGTCATTGTTAGTTACACTGACTTTTGGCTTCACACTGGACCTTAACAACTTTCAAAGAAAGAGTGAGACTGATGACTTTGCACAGATCTGCCTCAATTAAATAAAATCTGTGCACAAATCAAGAAACCCCTTTGTGATGTCACTGTTTTTGTCTTCAAAAATGAAAAATGAAAAAAGTTAAAAGTGAATAAGAACAACAAACTAGAGTGAATCTAAATCTTTACATTATTTCTGTTATCTTGTTTTGTTTTTAAATATCAGTCAATTTATCTTTCCTAACTTTTACAAATGATAATTCATTAACATTTTGTATTTTGGGGTAGATTTTGTGTTTTTGCTTTTTGAGTCAGTCTGTAGTTTTACCACTATAGGGAGCTTCCCTCTTCTAAAGACCTTTTAGTCTTAGAGAATATTTTGGGAGCATTAAGAGGTTCAATGTCTTCCTCAAGGCCCCATAATAATATTTACTGGAGGTAGATTTTTTTAAATTATTATTATTATAGCTTTTTATTGACAGAACATATGCATGGGTAATTTTTACAACATTGTCCCTTGCACTCACTTCTATTCCAACTTTTCCCTTCCTTCCCTTCACCCCCTCCCCTAGATGGCAGGCAGTCTCTTATATGTTAAGAATGTTAAAGTCTATCCTAGACACAATATATGTGTGCAGATCTGTACAGTTCTCTTGTTGCACAAGAAAATTTGGATTCTGAAGGTAAAAATAACCTGGGGGAAAAAAAAAATGCAAGTAGCCCACATTCATTTCCCAGTGTTTCTTCTCTGGTGTCACTGATTCTGTCCATCACTGATACGTTGGAATTGAATTGAATTTTCTCTTTGTTGAAGATATCCACTTCCATTAGAATACATCCTCATACAGTATTGTTGTTGAAGTGTATGATGATCTCCTGATTCTGCTCATTTCACTCAGCATCAGTTCATGTAGGTCTCTTCAAGTCTCTCCATATTCATCCTGCTGGTCATTTCTTACAGAACAATAAGATTCCATAACATTCATATACCACAATTTATTCAGCCATTCTCCAACTGATGGGCATTCATTCAACTTCCAGTTTCTAGCCACTACAAAAAAGGCTTCCACAAACATTTTGGCACATACAGGTCCCTTTCCCTTCTTTAATATCTCATTGGGATATAAGCCCAGTAGTAATACTGCTGGATCAAAGGGTATGCACAGTTTGATAACTTTTTGAGCATAGTTCCAAATTTCTCTCCAGAATGGCTGGATTTGTACACAACTCCATCAACAATGCATTAGTGTCCCAGTTTTCTGGCAACTCCTCCAATATTCATCACTATCTTTTCCTGTCATCTTAGCCAATCTGACAGGTGTGTCATGGTATCTCAGAGTTGTCTTAATTTGCATTTCTATGATCAATAGTGATTTGGAACACTCTTTCATATGAGCAGAAATGGTTTCAATTTCATCATCTGAAAATTGTCTGTTCATATCCTTTGACCAATTTATCAATTAGAGAATGGCTTGATTTCTTATAAATTAGAATAAATTCTCTATATATTTTGGAAATGAGGCTTTTATCAGAACCCTTAACTATGTTTTCCCAGTTATTTGCTTCCCTACTAATCTTGTTTGCAATAGTTTTGTTTATACAAAAGCTTTTTAATTTGATTTAATCAAAATTTTCTTTTTTGTGATCAATAATGATCTCAAGTTCTCCTTTGGTCACAAATTCCTTCCTTGGAGGTATATCTTTAACCTAGATCTCTTACTCTTGAACCTACTATGTAATGAATTTTCCTTTCAGATATTTGATGGGAATATAATTGTATTTTAAAACCATTATTTCTTTCCAAGGCCTTAATATGATGTGGAAGAGGACTTTTTGAGGGTTCCGTTTAAGACTTAGCTTAAGTCCTACATGCTACAATAGACCTCATCCAAGATAATAACACTTCCCTAGCTCAAAATTATTTGTAGTTATTTCACATTAATTTTGCATTGTTAATATATTTCTTTCCCATCATTTTGTAAACTATAGACACCATTTTTGGTTGATTTTTGTCTTTGTCTTTGTATTTTGAGCAACTGGTATTATTCCAGGTGAATAGTTGAAACTTAATAAAAGTTTCCAATTAATTGAATTTATTTGAAGGTAACAGGATTCACAGAAAGCTAGGCAGGTTCTGGCAGGTCTTGCTTAGGTAGAAACTTCTAAATACTAACTCAGCATTTAATTTTTTCTTCTTCAAGGAGCAGCTTAGCTAAATTGGGACAGGTTCATTCCTAGAAGTCTAGTCACCAAATAGTTTTAAAAATGAGTTAGTGACTTATGATATATCATAAACTATAGTGTTATTCTACCTGTTAATTTTTTCTACATTAGAAATCCCACGTGGATCAAATCATGAATCTTTGGAAGAATGATTATCTTGGTTCTATTCAAATATAACATAAAAAGTTGTGAACTGGCAATCTATTGGTAAAATAGATTAGCAAATAAATATACTGAGGGTGACAATAGGATACATTAAGCCAACTTCTTTTTTGGTATCCTTTCATTTGGTTTCCTTATAGAGAAAATCATGCTTCACCTAGTTCTATATTCAGAAATCTTATAAACATATCTCTTAAATTATGTAAGTAGAAATCAAAGGGGTTGGTTTAATTAGCTTCTTCATACTTTAATGTGATACTAATTTTAAAATGTTATTTTGTTACTGGGTAAAAGGTTCTAGAATTAAAAGCCACCAGGTACTTTAATTTTTATTTGTTAGGCAGAATGAAGGATCACAGCCATCAAGTTTAATGCTAGTGGATATGCACAGTGAAGGCAAGTTTAAAGGTCAAAGTCTTGCCTGTTTTATCTAGATTTTTCTTTATACCAACTTTGTTAATACCTTTTTAAGGCTTTTAAGGAAGCCATCTGATTAAGGTTAAATGATTTGGTTATCTCTCACTATTTAACACAAAAGCCAGAAATTGAATCCAGTTCTTTGATTTCTAGTGTAGCATTCTTTGCATGACACATCTTAAAATAGGATTATGAGCTCAATTCAATTGAATTCAACAAATATTCATCAAACCCTTACTATGAGTAAGCAAAATACTATATAAGCACAGGCACTGCAAAAACAAGAGTTAGGAGCCTACATTCTCCTGGGGAATACAATGAATTAATTAATTAAACAAATAAACAAACAAACAAATAAATAAATAAATACTTTGTAATATAAGAAAAAAGAGAGTATTAACAACTAGGGGAATTAGGAAAGTCTTCCTGGAAGAGGCTGTACACTGTTGGACACTGAAAGACTTTGATTACCAAGAGAAACTGAGGAGGGAGTGCATTCCAAGTATGTGGAACAGGCTGACCAAAGTCATGATATGCAGAAGATAGAGAGAATAAAAAAGAGAAAAAAATGTGTACTGGAAAGTGAAGCTGGAGCCAGATTGTAAGGCAAGTTAAGAGCCAAATGATGAATTCATATTTTATATTAGAAGAAAAGGGAATTTTTTTTTTAATGAAGGGAAATGAATGGTTTAAAAATCTGTGTTACAAAATTATTTATGGAGAGTAGATTGAAAAGAGGCAAGACTTGGGGCAGAAAGAAACATTAGAATTTTTTTTTAATAGTGTGAAGAATTGATTAATATTTCAATTACAGTGGCACTTGTCTGAATGGTAAGAGTAGAATAGAAACTGTACAGAGAAGAAATCAAATGTCATGGAAAGAACAGACAAGATCGAATGAAAGCATAATTGGCAATATTTTGCACTTACTTGCAAATTGGGAGTGAAGGAGAATCAAGTGTCAGGAATCAGTGAAGGGGAGTATCACAACAAACTGAATGATTAGAAGGATGATAGTACTCTCAACAGAAAGAAAAAAAGATTGAAGGAATGGTAGTTTTAGCAAATACTAATTGTTTTGGCTCTATTTAATTTGAGATATTTTAGGAGAAACAGTAGGAAACTGAAAATGTAAGCTTTAGAGAGTGATAGGTCTGAATATATGACTATTGAAATAATCTGGTAATTGGACCCATGGTAGAGAATATGATCACAATAAAAGAAATGTTACAGAGAGAGAAGAAAAGGAGAAACCTGTTAGGACCTAATTGGTGCTACTACAACTAAGGAACAGAAAATGAGGGATGATTCATAAAGAAAGTAAAAAGGAGCAGTTAGAGAAATGGGAATCAAGGGAAAGGAAACAAAGGAAACTGAGGGGATCATTCAGGTTATCTAAGGTAATAGGGAAGTAGAAAACAGTGTCTAATGTCAAAAATTGCAGCAAGATTAAGAAGAATAGAAACTGAGAAGAGATCATTCAACACAATTACTGTTAAAAGCCATGTTCTAAGTTCTATTGATCATCATGTTCTTATATTTTTTGAAGGGTAAAATATCAAATTGGTAGAAAATGGATAGAGCACTGTCATAGGTCAACTGATAGAAATTCTTATGGAGATCTTTACTGAATAAATGGACACCATTTTGACTATATATGCATTTTATTTCTTTGATTTGCAATTATGTAAATTTTTAGAATCTCCATCTCTCAACATAGATAATAAATGATCATTAATGGACTTTTCTTTCCTGCGACAGAATAGTTTTGACAGTTGGCTATCAGAATATGTATGATTGGGGATGTCTTAACTAATAATAACCCTAAGGGATATACAATTTTGTTTTCAGATTATCTATATCTATATCTATCTATCTATCTATCTATCTAAAAAGATCAAGAAATTTTGTGAAAAGATCTTATTTTTCCATTGGCATAAAGAACTCTTCAAGAGGAAATTCCCACTACCAATCAAAGCTAGCTATTAATCTTAGAAAGTGGTGAGGAGAGAATAAAAAATGGACTGGAAAGACTTTTATAAACTAATGCTGAGTGAAGTGAGCAAAATCATGAGAACATTGTGTGATGATCGACTATGGTAGAGTTAGTCTTCTCAGCAATACAATGATCCAAAGTAATTTCAATAGATTTAGAGTAGAAAATGCCATCTATATTCAGAGAAAAAAATTATAGAGACTGAATGCATATTGAAGTATACTATTTTCATTTTTTTCTTTCTCATACTTTTCCCCTTTTTTCTGATTTTTTTTTTCAAAAAATGACTAATTTGCAAATATGTTTAAAATGATTGTACATTCAGGAGGTGGAGCCAAGATGGTCAGAGAATAGACACATCTCTATCTAAGCTCTTCCTAGTGTCCTTCAGATCAACACTAAATCAAGCCTTGGAACTGGCTTTGGAGTGACAGAACTCACAAATATTTGGAGTACAAGAAATTTCCAAGAGAAGAGAGCAGAGGGAGAGGCTGCTGAGCCCAGACACAAGGAGCTGGAGCAAGGAGCTATGGCACTGGGTATTGTGCAACAGGGAGTCTATTGTGGGACTCTTAGTCTATTCTGTCCTTGTTACAAGCCAGTGGTTCAGCAGATTTGCTATGAGATACTCAAAAGCAAATACAAAAGGCAAATAGTGAGTCTCTGAACACCAGAAAAATATGGGACCAGGCCATGCCTACCTAGCACCCGAAGTCATCAGCACCTACCCCAGGTCAAACTAAAGCAGCTGTTGCCTCTTTGGCTTAAGAGCAGACCTCAACTTTAAAAAAAAAAGTGAACAAAAAAGCAATAAGAACTCTGACCATTGACAGCTTTTATTGAGAAAGAGAAGAACTGATCTCAAACTCTGAGGATTTTAAAGGGAAATCATCTCCAGATGAAGCTCCAGAGGGTGATATGAGTTGGTCCCCATTTCACAAGACTCTTTTAGAAGAATTAAAAGAAAAAAGAGAGTTAGAAGAAAAATGGAGAAAGGAAATGAGAACTTTGCAACAAGGTTTGGAAAATGAAAAACAGAAATTATCTGAAAGAAACTCTTTAAAAATGGATTTGATGAAATGGAAAAAGTATATAATTTCTTAGAAAATAGATAGGAGAAAGAAACCAATTCAATGAAGAACAAAATCTGGGAAATGGAAAAAAATGCAATGAACAAAATACCTCATTTAAAAGTTCAAATGCAAAAGGAGATTAAAAAAGCTAACTAAAGAAAATAATATACCAAAAATTTGAA
Organism: Sminthopsis crassicaudata; assembly: GCF_048593235.1. Classification (NCBI taxonomy): domain Eukaryota; kingdom Metazoa; phylum Chordata; class Mammalia; order Dasyuromorphia; family Dasyuridae; genus Sminthopsis; species Sminthopsis crassicaudata. Next base: position 55,776,765 of record NC_133619.1, on the reverse strand, counting down.
CTGGACAAATGAAAGTGATTCAATGAGACTTTGAGAATCAATCAAAGAAAACAAACAAACAAACAAACAAAAACAAACAAAAAAAAAAAAAAAAAAGAAAAAATGGAAGGAAATGTAAAATATCTTATTAGAAAAACAACTCAACTGGAAAATCAGTCTAGGAGAGAAAATCTTTTTTTTTTTTTTTTTTTTAAATTTAATTTATTTATAATTTTTTGACAGTATATATGCATGAGTAATTTTTTTTTTAAATAACATTATCCCTTGTATTCATTTTTCCAAATTGTCCCCTCCTTCCCTCTACTCCCTCCCCTTGATGACAGGCAATCCCATACATTTTACATGTGTTACAATATAACCTAGATACAATATATGTGTGTAAATACCATTTTCTTGTTGCACATTAAGTATTAGATTCCAAAGGTATAAGTAACCTGGGTAGTTAGACAGTAGTGCTAACAATTTACATTCACTTCCCAGTGTTTCTTCTCTGGGTGTAGTTGTTTCTGTCCATCATTGATCAACTGGAAGTGAGTTGGATCTTCTTTATGTTGAAGATATCCACTTCCATCAGAATACATTTTCATAAAACATTGAAGTGGTTCTATTCATTTCACTCAGCATCAGTTGATGTAAGTCTTAGGAGAGAAAAAAAGAGTCTAGACTTCGTCTTTCAGAAAATCATGAAGGAAATGGTCCAGATGTCCTAGAGCCAAAGGATAAATTAATTATTGAAAGAAATTACTTATCTTCTCCTGAAAGAAACACCAAAATGAAAACTCCAAGGAACATTATAGCTTAATTTCAGAATTATCAAGTCAAGGAGAAAATGTTGCAAGCAGTCTGAAGGAAACAATTCAGATATCTAAGACCCACAATCAGGATTACTCAGGACCTAACAGCTTCCATTTTAAAAGACAGAAGGGCAGGGAATCTGACACTCTAAAAGGCAAACAAACTTGGAATGCAACCAAGAATCAACTGCAGCAAAATTGAGCATCAATTTCCAGGGGAAAAGATGGACATTCAATTAAATAGGTAAATTCCATGTATTTCTGATGACAAGACCAGAGCTGAATAGAAAATTTGATCTTCAAATATAAAACTCAAGAGAAGCATAAAAAGATAAAAAGGAAAGAAAAATTAAGTTTCTTTTAAAAATAAAAAAAAAAAAAGCTTATGTCTCTAGATGGGAAAATGATATGTTTAACTCTTGACATCTGATTTCTGTCATGGGTATACTCAGAGGGTGTACTGATTTTATTGTGATATTAAAAAGAAACTAGAAGAGAAAAGGTGATTCTACTGGAAGAGGAAAATGGAGTTAAAATGGGGTAAAAAATTACATCTCATTAAGAAGCAAAAAAGACCTAATACAATTGAGGGACAAAAAGGGAGGGGGATAAGAATGTGTAAATTTTGCTCTCATAAGATTTGCCTCAAAAAAAAATTATCAGACATATTTACCTTTAAAGAAAATGGTGTCTCACCCTATAGGGAAATGGGAGGTGAAATGAGAAAGGAAATGGAGTGGCTAATAGAAAAGGGGAGGGGCTGAAAAGGGGAGGGCTGTTTGAAGGAGATGATGGTCAGTAATAAAATACTGGGAGGAAGGAAAGGGGGAGAGGGAAGAGAAACATTACTGAGGGAAAACAAGATGGCAGTAAATACAGAGTTAGTAATTTTATCTGTGAAAGTGAATGGGATGAACTCGCTGGTAAAATGGAAATGGAAACAAGATTGGATTAAAAGCCAGAGTCCTACAATTTATTGTTTATAAGAAACACATTTAAAGCAGAATGAGACAGTGAGAATAAAGGTAAAAGAGGAGCAGAATCTATTATGCTTCTGCTGAAGTAAAAAAAAAAAGAAAAAAAAAAGAAAAAACAGGGATAGTAGTACTGATCTCAGATAAAGCAAAAGCAAAAATAGATCTAATTAAAAGACATAACAAAGGAAATTACATTTTGCTAAAAGGTACCATAGATAATAAAGTAATATCAATGTTAAACATATATGTGCCAAGTGGTACTGCATCCAAGAGAAGTTGAGAGCTGCAAAAAAAACTAGATAACAAAACTATACTAGTGGGGTATCTCAACCTTGCTCTCTCAGAACCAGATAAATAGAACCACAAAATAAATAAGAAAGAAGTTAAAGAGGTAGATAGAATCCTATACCAATTAGGTGAGATAGACCTTTGGAGAAAATTGAATGGAGAAAGAAATATTTATTTTTTTTCTTCACAATATATAAAACGTATACAAAAATTGACCATATATTTAGAGCCTAAAAACTCAAAATCAAATGCAGAAAGGCAGAAATACTAAATGCATTTTTTTTTCAGATCATGATGCAATAAAAATTACATGCAATAAAAGGCCAGGGGAAAATAAACCAAAAATTATTTGGAAATTAAATAATCTAATCCTGAAGAATAGGTGGGTGCAACAACAAATCACAGATACAATCTATAATTTCATCCAAAAGAATGACAATAATGAGACAACATAAAAATTTACAGGATGCTGCCAAAGCAGTTATAAGGAGAAATTTTATATCTCTAGATGATTACTTGCATAAAATAGAGAAAGAGAAGATCAATGAATTGGGCTTCCAACTAAAAAAGTTAGAAAAAGAGCAAATTAAAACTCCCCCCAATTAAATACAAAATTTAAAATTCTGAAAATAAAAAGGGAGATAAATAAAACTGAAAGTAAGAAAAGTATTGTATTAATAAATAAAACTAAGAGTTGGTTTTATGAACAAACCAACAAAAATAAATTGTTAGTATCAAAAATGAGAATCTTCCACCAATGAAGAGGAAATTAGAACAATACTTAGGAGTTATTTTTCATCACAATATGTCAATAAATCTAATAATCTAAGTGAAATAGAGTAATACCTACAAAATATAGATTGCCCAGATTAACAGAAGAAAAATAAATTACTCAAATAATCCCATTTTAGAAAAAGAAATAGAATAAGTTATCAATCAACTCCCTAAGAAAAAATCTCCAGGGCCAGATCAATTAATATGTGATTTTTACTAAACATTTAAAGAACATTTAACTCCAATACCATGTAAACTATTTGAAAAAATAGGGAAAAAGGAGTCTTACCAAATTCCCTTTGTGACACAGATATGGTTCTGATTAACTAAACCAGGGAGGATGAAAAGAGAGAAAGAAAATTATAGAATAATTTCCCTAATGAATATTGGTGCAAAAATCTTAAATAAGATATTAGCAGAGATTACAAAAAGTCATACCCCAAAATAATACAATATGATAAAGTAGAATTTATACCAGGAATGCAGAGCTGGTTCAATATTTGGAAATCTAATAGGATCATTGACTATATTACTAATCAAACTATCAAAAATATAATTATCCCAATAGATATAAGCCTTTGATAAAATCAATACACCCATGTCTATTAAATACTAGAGAGTATAGGAATAAATGGAGTTTTCCTTAAAATAGTCAGTAGCATTTCAAAGTCCAATTCTTTTTGTACAGCAAAATAACTGTTTGTATATGTATACATATATTGTATTTAACTTATACTTTAACATATTTAACATGTGTTGGTCAACCTGACATCTGGGGGAAGGAGTGGGGGGAAGAAAGGGAAAAGTTGAAACAAAAGGTTTTGCACTTGTCAATGCTGGAAAATTACTTATGCATAAAATTTTAGTAAAAATAAAAAAAAATAAATTAAATTAAAAAAAAAATAGTCAGTAGCATCTATTTAAAAACCATCAGCAAGTATCATATGTAATGGGGACAAACTAGAACTATTTCCTGTTATGGACCAAAACTTCAGACAAGGTATTAAGTCAGTGGAATTGATAGAGACAATAATTATGTACTTAGTACTTACTAATTCTACAAGATTCACACCTTTAAGAGAGCATATATAAGCTAGGAGCCTCAACCAGGATTCAGTCCTGGAGATTCAGAAGCCAGAGAAGGCAGGTCGGGAGATTCAGAAGCCAGAGAAGGCAGTCAGGCAGAATGAAGGAAAACAGAGTAGTGGTGGCAGGATGTCCTGTGGAGAACACTGAAACTAAGTTCCAGAAGTCCTCCAGAAAAAAACTAGTCAAACCCCAAGTGAAGGAGGCAATAAAGTATTCAGACTTTAATAACCGGCTGCATTTGGGATGATTACTGAACTGAAAGGAAGGCTGCTCTCAAAAGCCCCCCAAGAAACATGCTCTCAGAGAAGATTACATTTTAGAGAAGAATATTACAATTCCCAATAAGATCAGGCTGAAAAAAGGTTGCCCACATCATGAATATTACTATTCAATATTGTATTAGAAATGTCAGTTTTGGCAATAAGAGAAAAAAGAGAGATTAGAGGAATTAGAGTAGGTAATGAGGTAACCAAATTGCCACTCTTTGCAGATGATATGAGGGTATACTTAGAGAACCTTAGAGAATCAACAAAACAACTACAAGAAACAATTCACAACTTTAGCAGTTGCAGGGTACAAAATAAATCCACATACACCATCAGCATTTTTATATATCACCAACAAAGTACAGCAGCAAGAGATAAAAGGAGAAATTCCATCTTAAATAACTGTTGATAATATAAAGTATTTGGGAATCTACCAAGGCAAAGTCAGGAACTATATGAGCACAATTACAAAGCACTTTCCACACAAATAAAGTCAGATCTATTCAACTGGAAAAATATCAAGTGTTCATGGGCCAAGCAAATGCAATAAAAATGACAATACTAAGTAAATTAATCTACTTATTCATTGCCATACCAATGAAACTCCCAAGAGATTATTTTACAGATCTAGAAAAAATAATAACAAAGTTCACCTAGAAGAATAAAAGGTCAAGAATTTCAACAGAATTAATGAATAAAAATGCAAATGAAAGTGGCCTTCCTATGTCAGACCTAAAACTGTATTATAAAGCAGGATAGAATGGTGGATCAGTGGAATAGGTTAGATTCACAGGACAAAATAGTCTAGTGTTTGACAAACCCAAAGATCCCAGCTTTTGGGATAAGAACTCACTATTTGACAAAAACTTCTGGGAAAATTGGAAATTAATATGGCAGAAACTAGGCAAACTAGGTTCATGATCTGGACATAAAGTGAGATATTATAAGCAAATTAGAAGAACAAAGGATAGTTTACTTCTCAGTCCTGTGGAGAAGGATGGAATTTGTGGCCAAATGTAATATTCTCTCTAAAATGTAATGTTCTCTCTTGAGGTTTTCTTGGGGTCTCCAGGAGCAGCCTTCATTTCAGTTCAGTAATTACTACACAAGTGGCCAGGAGTTAAAGTCCAAATCCTTTATTGTCTCTTTCAAAGTCTTGTCTCCTTTTCTGGGGTCTGGTTAGCTTTCTTAGAAGCCTATCTCTCTCCTTGGTTCTGTGGGCTTGAGCTCCTACCTCCTTCTCTGCCCTCTGAATCTCTCCAGATATCTATGAATCCAAAGGTTTGTGTTTCATCCTCCAGACCCTACAAAGGTGGAAGATGGAATGAATCTTTCTCAGCTTCCAAGCTTCTAGTACACTTGCCTTTTCTGGCCCAGAGAGCTTCTCACTTATATGTTCCACACTGAGTATACAGCAATCATCATATCACTAGGAAACCATTATTTTTTGTAGGATTAAATAAATGCTAAATTAGATTTAACCATTCTCTCCTGAATTCTACTTAGTACCTTGTTTCAATTTCTGGCCCATAACATCTCCTTGTAGGATTAAATCAATCATACTGAACCATACTAAATTAGATAACTATTGTCTCTAACAATTCCACTGACTTAGTACCTTGTAAGGATCCTTTGTTTCAAGTTCAAAGTTCTGGCCCATAACAGCCAAAGAAGAACTGAAGTTCATTATTTTACACAACATATGTAATTTTGATAATAGTATCTTAAAAAGGTCTTATACAAACAAAATTAATGCAGAAAAGATTAGAAGGGAAGCAATAAATTGGGAAAATATTTTTATATTCAAAGGTTCTGATAAATGCCTCATTTCTAAAATATATAGAAAATTGACTCAAATTTATAAGAATTCAAGCCATTCTTCAGTTGATAAATGGTCAAAGGATATAAACAGATAATTTGAGATGAAGAAATTGAAACCATTTCTTTTCATATAAAAAAGTTCTATAAATCACTATGGATCAGAGAAATGCAAATTAAGACAACTATGAAGTACCACTATGTGTCTCTCAGATTAGCTAAAATGATAGCCAATAATAATGATGAATGTTGGAGGGGATGTGGGAAAATGGGACACTAATACATTGTGGGTAGAGTTGTAAACTGATCTAATAATTGTGAAGAGCAATTTGGAACTTTGGAAAAGTCTGTCAAACTGTACATAACCTTTGATCCAGCAGTGTTTCTACTGGGCTTATATGCAAAAGAGATCTTAAAGGATGGAAAGCAATCCGCATGTGCAAAAATGTTTGTGGTAGCCTTTTGTAGGGGTAAGAAACTGGAAAATGAGTGGTTGTCCTATCAATTGGAGATTGGCTGAATAAGTTATGGTATATGCATGTTATGGAATATTATTGTTCTATAAGAAACAATCAACAAGCTGATTTTAGAGAGACCTGGAGAGATTTACATGAACTGAAATGAGCAGAACCAGGAGATCATTGTATACAGCAACAATAAAATTACATGAAGAACAATTCTGATGGATCCGAGTTTTTTCAACAATGAAACAATTGAAGCCAGTTCCAATGATCTTATGCTGAAAAAAGCCATGTACCCCCAGAGAAAGGATTGTGGGGACTATGTATCAAAACATAACATTTTCACTCTTTTTGTTGTTTTTTGCTTGCACTTTGTTTTCTTTCTCATTTTTTGTTTCCTTTCTGAGCTGATTTTTTTTTTTTTTTGTGCAGCAAGATAATTTTATAAATATGTATGCATATATTTGATTTAACATATATTTTTACCATGTTTAACATATATTGGATTAATTGCCATCATGGGAGGAAGAGGAGGACCTTGACACAATAATGCAAGAGATAATCCAAGAAAATTGTCGTGGAGTAATGGAACATGAAGGACAGGTAGAAATAGAAAAAATCCATCTATCACCACCTCAAGAAGATTCTTTGTGAAAAACAAATAGGAACATCATTGCCATATTTCCAAACTCCAGATCAAAGAGAACATTTTGCAAGGAAAAAAAAATCAAATACACTGGAGTGACAGTTAATATTGTATAGGATTTATCAGCAGCCACAATAAAATACCACAGCTTCTGTAATCATATCTAACAATAATAAAAAACAAAACAAAACAAAACAAAACAAAACAAACAAAAAAAAAAAAAAAAAAAAACTAGACTTGTGGCCAAAAATATCATATCCAGTAAAATCATCTATAATATTGAATGAGAAAAAAATGGACATTCAATGAACTTGCAGGTTTTCAGGACTTTCTATCAATCAAACCCAAACTTAATAGAAAATTTAATGTATAATAGCCCACATCAAAGATCAACTTCAAGGAACTCAACTTGGATAAACTGTTTTTTTGTTTTTGTTTTTGTTTTTGTTTTTTTGTTTTTGTTTTTGTTTTTGTTTTTTAACATGGAAAATTTATAGCATATGTTTAATATTGACTTTAACAATATAACAGCTCAAAGAAAGATTGGGGAAGAGTTAAGGTAAAGATAGTAATTATGTCATACAAATGAGGTGCAAAGGAAGAAAAAACCCAGAGGCACTAGAGAGGGAAGGAGGGCTCACAGTTCTGAAACAAAGTTCTATTCACTTTGGGAATGAGTTAAATAGGCAAACTTTAATATATACTATGAAGAGTATAAGGGATGTGTGGACATAGAACTAAAGGGTGAGAAAAGAAGATAAAATAGAGATCCATACCTGGGAGAAGGTTAAGTAATAGCATGCCAGTTAGGAACATAATTAAAGTAAAGAGTCATAAGGAAGAGAAAAGATATGGATGTGTCTATATGTAAGGGTATGTGAGTGTATGAATGTATGCTTATATCTATATATGTATATAAAGACATATTCTTTGTTAACTATAACCTGCTTGGTGGTAGGGGTGGGGGTGATGATAGGGGAAAAAGAATAAAGTAAAAAAAAAGTGTGCAGCAGAGAACAAAAGAACAATTTACAAGGAAGTAAATAAAAGATGGATACTCATGAATATAATTTCTTCTATGAATATATATATATACATATATATGTATATATTATATCTCCCACTAATATATGTACATATATATATGCTTTCTTGAACTGATATTTATTGTTATATATTTTGAATCCTTCCTGAAATTCTACTGGACGCATAGCAATGTTCTTTTTTTGTTTTGTTTTGTTTTGTATCATTTTGTTTTGTATTTATTTTTTCTTATTTTGTTTCTTTAAATAAGATAAATTTATAAAACAAAAATAACTAGTTGATTAAAATTTTTCTAATGTTTATAATATACCACATTCAGAGTTAACTTTCAAAAACTCATGTTCTATTGAGAGAGGTCCAATATGTAATGAAACATCCCAGGAATACTGAAGTAAATATTGTATATTTACATGCACACTACCAGCTGCTTCTGGAGATTAACTTGGGAGAAGGATTGCAGGTTAGAAAAACTCATATTGTAAACACCTGGAATAAAATATGCACCAGAAATCCTGAAAATAAACAAGGAAATGCTGGACTCAATAAACTGGCAGAAATCTTTCCTTTCCAGACTTGAGAAAGCACATTTAATTTCACATAAAAGAGGTCATGAGTAAGTGACACCAAAAGGATGCTGCAAAGTGGGTGATGGAAAAAAAAAAATCATTGTTATGGAAACAGCAATGTCTCATCATCAGAGATCATATAGCCTGGGGACTGTCTACATCCTAAATTCAAAGAGGCAGATACTTCTAGTATTCTAGTTGTGAGATCCCTTTAACTACTGCATTAACTCTTTCATTCACTTTGAAATCAGACAGGCAGTCCCAAACATTCAAAGTACTAACTACTTCATTGTCCCCCCAAGAAATAACATGTTAATTAGGCTCCCAATGGACAATAATTTATTTAATACATAATACTAGTAAGAGTTTAGCAGATGGAAAATATCATTTTGTAATGAGGTTTCTTCAAGAAAATCAAAATTTTATGAGCTCAACTTACATGGTGACCTGATACAGTGGAAAGACCACTGGAATTGCAGTCAGAGATCTTGAATTTAAATTTATATTCTACTTTTTTTTTTTTTTTTTTTTCTGTGTGACTTTAGGTGAATATTTTCTTCCAGGCTCAGTGTCTTTATTTGTAAAATGAAATTATACTAAACCTTAAAGCTGCTTTCAGCTTTAAATCTTATGATAGTATGATTGAGTTGTCAAAAAAGTCTTTCTCCAGACCAACAATAGACATAGAGATTAAGAGATTGTTTGTTTTTTGTTTGTTTGTTTGTTTGTTTTTTGGTTTGTTTTGGAGAGGTAATTGGGGTTAAATGACTTATCCAGGATCACACAGCTAGTAAATGTCAAATGTCTTAAGCTGAATTTCAACTCAGTTCCTACTGACTCCAGGGTTGGTGCTTTACCCACTGTGCCTTCAAGGTGCCCTAAAGTTGAGAGAATTGAGAACAGGGAACTGGTAATGGTGAAAGGATAAGTAGAGGAGGAGGGAAAAGAGGCAGAAGGGGAGACATGAGGGAGGAAAAAAGAAGACAGACAGGTATTTTTTTTTTTTTTAGTTTTTTTTTTTAATTTTATTTTTTAATTAATTTTTATAATTATAACATTTTCTTTGACAGTACATATGCATAGGTATTTTTTTTTTTTTTTTTACAACATTATCCCTTGTACTCCCTTCTGTTTTGAATTTTTCCCCTCCTTCCCTCCACCCCCTCCCCTAGATGGCAGGCATTCCCATACATATTAAATATCTTATAGTATATCCTAGGTGCAATCAATATATATGTGCAGAACCAAATTTTTGTTGTTGTTGTTGTTGCAAAGGAAGGATTGTATTCGGAAGGTAAAAATAATCTGGGAAGAAAAACAAAACAAAACAAAACAAACAAACAAACAAAAAAACAATGCTCACAGTTTACACTCATTTCCCAGTGTTCCTTTTCTGGATGTAGCTGATTAAGACAGAGAGTTTTGACATTTTAGTAAGTAATGTTTGTGCTGCAGGACATTGAAATAAGCCATGAGAAAGAGCTTTAAAAGTCGATAGGAATAAAATTTTTTAAAAAGGAATTTGGGGGAATGGAAGAACAGCCACTAGTTGAGAACAAAGGATGTGTTAGTGTGTTGAGAAGGGACAAAACTATATATTTCCACAAGTGATTGAAAGATGTAGGAAAGGAACCATAAGGCCCCATATCATACTTTCTCTCCAGCCACTTGATAAAAAGAGACAAAGCCTGGTAAAAGCCTGATTTAAGAAGCTCTATTCATTTCTGATCAGCTTAGGTCACAGAGTCTCTGCATGTTTTCAGAACTTTGCTTATCAATATCTTAGATACATTTCTTTTTTAAAAAATTATAACTTTTTATTGACAGAACATATGCATGGGTAATTTTTTTTACTTGTACTCACTTCTGTTCCAACTTTTCCCTTTCCTCTCTCCATCCCCTCCCCTAGATGGCAGGAAATCTTATACATGTTAAATATGTTATAGTATATTAGATACACTTCTAAAGTGAAAGTGCCTATTTGCATTGGAAATCTTTCATGGGAATTTTCACTTTGGAAATGGGGGAGTCTGATTCTATTACTTGAACAGGTAGTCATGTTCTCCAGTTTAGTCAACATAACTCTTTGCACATTATACTTCAGAATCAAGAAAATCTAACACTACTTGACAAAAGAAAATTTTCTTCTTAATCCTTTGACTTCTTGAGAAACATGCTTAGATAGGAGAGCAAAGTGGAGAAAGAAGACTCACTATTCATACAGAACAACTTGGGAAGAAACTCTTTTTACAAATGATAACTCAAAACATTCACCCTCACATTTGTTCTCTTCAGGACACTCCAGTTTGTCCCTAATTCACCTAAACTCCTAGATCCTGTCTAATGATCTAGTTTATGAAGATGCCTTAAATCTAAAACATTCCTATAAATTTAATTAATTCTTTCTATGTCTTGATTAAAGTCACTGATAAAAATATTGAACATTTCAGATTTTAGCATAGATTTCTGAGGTACTCTACTAGAGACCTCCTAGTAAGTTTTATATTAAACCAGTAATTAGATCTTTTCTTCCAGTAATGAAAATAATTTTAAAATCATTTAAATTATATCATCAACTAGCCCATCATTTTTCATCATTGACATGGGAATAACAGAATTATCAAATACTTTACTAAAATCCTGGTAAATTTAATCTACACCATCACCTTGAATATCAATAATGTAATAGATAGTTATATATATATATATACATATATATATATATATATTACTTTGTAAGACTTAAAATGTTATATCAGTTTTAAAAACTGTTATTCAACTTCTCCCATTTTCCATGACCTTTCCAAAGGTCATTGGCAGTGGCTCAGCTATCACATCTGGGCCTGGTTACTTGAACTCATTAAGGTCAAATATTGCCTGGGAGAATTCAGACCTTTTACTATTCTGTGCAGTGTAAGCTTGTTCACACTTTCTTCTCTATTATTCCTCAACCTGGAGATCTAGGATGGGGAGAAAAACTGGAACAAAGCCAGCTGGTTGCAATAAAGAACAGGGACAGAGATTTCTGATTTCCTCCTTCTTGTTTGCAATCTCCAGTTTCCTTTTTTTTCTTCTTCAGTCTACTGGGTTAGTACCACCAGGTCCCTTTTCTATTACCACTTCATGGTGCTTTAGAAATTTTTTTTTTTTTTTTTATCTTTTCTGTTCAACTGTGAAACAATAACATGACATAATTTCTATTAGTTTATTTTCTCTGAAAAATGTAGTATCCAGCACTTTGGAGGATAATAATTTTTTTTCACCACTTATATTAAGTAGATGGTTAAGAGTTTTTTTTTTTTTTTTTTTTTTTTCCCTTCAATGATATTAGGATATTAAGATTTCCCTCCTATATTCCCATCTTCTCTTTTATTTACATGAGCATTGGAAGGTGAAATGGAATCATTGAGAAATAATTATGAAGATTTCTATAGCATATTAAGGTTTAGAAAGTGTTTTGCATATGTTATTTCATTTGAATTTCCCTAGTCTTTGAGGTGACTACTACAGCATTGTTATTTTACAGATGAGGATACTGAGGATCAGAAAATTTTAGTATCTTATATGTTATCAAATTGCTAGTTCCAGATAAGATTCAAATCTAAGATTTCCTAATTTCAACCCTAACATGTGATTTTCGAAGATTTGCTTTTGTTGTTGTTCTGTTTAAACCAGGGGTTGGCCCATGTGGCCCTCTGGTGACATTTATGCAGCCTGCCAGGTTATGGCAAATGGGCTGAAGGGCAGAGACAGAGTGTGAGCTTTTGTTCTTACTATAGTCCAGCCCTTGAACAGTCTGAGGGACAATGAACTGGCCCCTATTTAAAAAGTTTGAGGACCACTGGTTTAAACCTTCCTTAGATACATCCTTGAAGGACTCTTGGGATAAGGTAAAAATGGTGACATTTTTGGAGGCTAGTTTCAGGCAGAAGGAGATTAAGGAGGAAGAAAATGAAGGTGGAGAGAAGGCAACCAATATGAAAGGAGGATCACAGATTTTGAGAGTTGGAAAGGGATTAAGGGTCATTAATATACCTCATAGTGAAGGAAATCTCTACTTTCTAACCATAACTGGCTAATGGACATGCAAACTGTTCAAAAGGGGGAACTTCCCATTTATCAAAGTAGCACTCTTTGCAATAGCTGTAGTTCTTAGGAAGTTCTTTTCATTATTTTATGTTTTGTTTCCCCCCCAACGTCAAAGGGAAATGAGTCTTTGCAACTTTCACCTAATGTTCCTAGTTCCTCACTGAGGTAAAGCAGACAAGACTAATCTCCACATGACAGTTCTCATAATACAAGAATTGCTATGTACACAGGGCCACCTGGAAGCAGGGTCCATTCATGATGTTTGTAAGGAAGTTTCTCAAGCTGGGGGCTGCCCTCACTTTGATGAAATGGTTGGGAATTTAACATTTACTGAAATTTCTGAAGGGCAGCTTTTGCTCTAACGCTTTTGTGCCTTTCCCACACATTCTATAAGAATTATTTTAAGAATGAGAAGGAAAATTGGCTCTAGTAAAACAGGAGGTTTGTGGCTTTGCTTTCTCAAGAATCAATAGGTTTATTTTGTTATATTTATATATTACCCTTGAAAAAGCTTATAACGATTAATAGTGCCACTAATGGGGGTTATCCCAAAGTTATTCACATTAACTTTTGTTGTGTTTAGATAATTTTGCCAATATGATGGGTGAAAGGTGGTTTGCTAAAGCTTTGTTTAAAAATTTCCTATCTGTTAATATTAAGTAATTTTTGAAGTAGCATCACTAAGTTTGATATAGCTGTGCATGGAAACCAACAAAAGAAAATAAAACAACTGAATTCAATATTTGGCTTTGCCATTTAGTGGCTATTTGTCATTGGACAAGTGATTTACCCCCCTTCTATTTCTAAGTTTTCTCATTTATAAATTTATTAAAAAAAGGTTGAACTAAATAATAAAAAATACCCATCCCCACTCATAGTTTGTGGTTCTGTAGCATGTGTTTCTTTCTTTGAAAATTTTCTGTTCATATTCTTCAACCATTCTCCATCAAGGAATGTAAATCATTCTTTGGATCAGTTCCTCATAGAGTCCATAAATCATATATTTTGTCAGGCAAAATTTTCCATGACTTTTTTTTTTCTGAATCTTTCTTTTTATTTCAAAGCCATTGCTTTTGTTGTCATAAAAATATCTTTATTTTTATGTAATCAAATCCAGCCATTTATATACAATGTTGTATAGATATATTTTTCTTCTCTCCCCAACTGAGAAAACATGTGAATGTTTCTTTATATTTTTTTGTTTCCAATATTTATATCATTGATCCAAGAGGAGTTTAATATAGTATATATGTGAGGTATAGATCTATACTCATTTTTCTTCACACTGCCATCTGATTCTGCCAATAATTTTGTATTGAATAATGATTCTTTGCCTCAAGGAAAATATTTTATAATACTGACTTTATCAAAGATTAATTTCTTATATACATTAGGTTCTATTTTGTATTCTCTATTCGACTCCAGTGATCTATTTTTTCCACTTTTTAAAAATCCAATACTAGATAGATTACTATTTAACTGCTTTACTTTGAAATATGTTAGGGTAAATATCTCTTCATCATTTTTTCCCATAATTCTCCTTGATAGTCTATCCTATCTGTTTTTTTTTTTTTTTCCATCTGTTCATGGTTTTACTGAATTCTGTAAAAGCAGCCCTCTTCTATTTTCATTATTATTACAAAAATTCTATGAATTAATTTTGGAATATTGACATGTTAGAATTTTAGCTAAAAGTTCAACACTTTGATGAGTCTTTGATAAATTTAGTAGAGGGCAACTTTAGAACATATTTTATTCCATTCATTCTTTCTCATGCGGGATAATTCTTTTCTATGTTCTTTCACAAAGGTGTAATAAATAATAAAGTATTTCCTCTCGGTATTTTGGTTTTCTTAAGATACCATGGCAACAAGTTTTTTTCTGTCACATGTCTGTTTTGTGTGAGTCACTGTTAGTCTTATATTTCACTGTTTTCACAAAAAATATACTTTCCCATTGTTTAGGTCACTTGCAGGTTTGATTTTTCTAAGGTCAATGTATTCTTTAAATCACCTACAAATACTGACACCTGGATAATATTTCTGTTTAAAAAATGAGTTTTGGCAACAGGAAGCAGCTTGGGATCAGTGAGTGTGCTATTTAATTTCCAAATGCAATTCAGCTCAAATGCAATTCAGCTTCTCTCATTCAATTCTAAGTGGGCCCAGTTTCAGCCCATTCAAGATATATGTCCTCATACACTAAGTTAATGGAATTTCCATCTAAATGCATGTCATAATCTGGGCAGTATTCATTCTTCTTCCTCCACTTGGTTTTCCCTGTATTGATTACCTTATTTTAAATTGTCATGGGCATCACTATGGGAGATCAGTAATCCTGAGAGATTTGACTCATTCAGGACAATGCCATTCACGAGTTATAGTGTTCAAGCTAATTCCAACATCTCTAGAGAATTATTCCATTCAGATTTTCCATAATCTCTTATGATGGTGATAAGCATCTTCAAAGAGCATGTATCTCAATAAGTTTTGACTTGAATAATACTGATAGATGATCATGGAACAAAGCATTCTCTATGGCCACATCTGTCAAAAAAGATGCAAGGGAGATAACTTGTTGGAGAAGTGACTTAAAAGTTGCATTTTGTTATACAGTCAGATGGTTTTCAGAAATCAATTTTTTAAATATAAGAAGTTATAATCTCTATTAGTCAAGTATATATACATATATATGTTCATATATATAATGTGTCTATATATGTCTGTATATATGTGTGTGAATATATACATATATAAGAAAATAAGACTCAAAAGTCTTCCCTTCTAATAATTTCACAAAATAGCTTTAATTTAATAAGTGAATAAATCATTCTGATAAGGAACTAATTCTGATTTTAATTTGGAGAATTTAGAATGCATAGGGGGAAATATAATATCTGATGGATATCTAGAACTGGAGGTCTTCTAGATATCTTAAATTTAGCATGTTCCAAACTTAATTCATTATCTTCTCCCCAAATCCTCCTTATTTCCAAAATTCTTTATTAATGTCAAGGGAACTACCATCTTGCTAATTACCCAGATTTGCAATCAAGGAGTCATCTTTAACTCTTTGCTTTTTGTCAGTCACTTCCCATAATCAAACAATTTCCAAGTCTTATCATTTCTAACTTCTAAATATCCCACATACCATTTTAAACTTTCATATGCCCTACTTTTTCTCTTTGGACATTACCAAATGCTAGTGTCAGTCCATGTCATCTTATACCTATGTTATCATAATAGCTTTCAGGGTCATATTCCTGCCTCATTTTCCCCTATAGCAGTTTGATTTTCACTTATCTGTCAGATTTTACTTCTTTCTGACAATGTCACCCCTTATTAAAAAATCATCCCAACAGATATCACCATAGTTCACACAATGATCATATTACTATTGCATTTTTGCAATTGTCAAGTTTTCTTAGTGCCTCAAACCATTTCCATTTCAATTGCACAGACTGCCACTAGTCTATCTTCCCAAGTCAACATATTACCTACCTTACTCTTTGTCAAATTTCATCCATGGCCCTTCATTCAAACTCCTTGACTTGGCCATCAAAACTCTCCAAAACTTGGTTTTATTTTTATTTGCTCAGATTTCCAAATCTTTCTCTCTTGTTAAATTGTTCTATTTAGATTATATATATATATATATATATATATGTGTGTGTGTGTGTGTGTGTACATGCATACATATATGTATATATACACATACACATATGTACATAAATATACATATATGTTATATATAATAGAATACAATTTAATATCCCATATTATAAAATATGTATGTATATGTATATATATATACACACACACACACATGTAAGTGTATGTATGTATATATAAATAAATTAATTGATATTTCCCTAATTTTTCATTACCTTGGTTTGCTCAACTTTCAACCTTCCAAGAATTCTTACATTGCAGATACTATCCATCTTTCAAATATTCAGTCCTTTGTAAAGCCTCTCCAGGCTATTCCAGGTCACTAAAATATCTCTATTTGAACCTTCATTAGCTCTTTTTAACCATCATTTTCTTGGTTTGTTTTGTTTTTAAAAATATTTTGTTTCTATATTTGTATTCCTGTGGCAAATAGTAGGCACTTTGTGGATGATTAAATTGCATTTTGCCATGTGCTTAGCTACTTTAAAGTCAACAAGCATTTATCAAAAGTCTACAGGTGTCAAATACTGTGTTAAGTGCTAAGTGAAATAATGAAGTAAAAAATGTTTTTTAAAAAAGACCATTACATTCTTGTAGCAATCAACTATATATTGCTTTTGATCATTTTTCCTATTGTTACATTTTATTCATATATTGTTTAGAAGTCATTTCTCCAACTAAGAGTGTGAGGTCATTGAGCCTACAAAACATAGCTTTTCTGGTTCTTTGTTTCTGTCTGTTTTGTTTTGTTTGTATGTGTTCTTTAATTTTGTATATAGTAGTGTCACAATAAACTCCTAATAAATATTTTACAGTTAATTGAAAAACATTATAATATTACAAAACATCTATTTCAGAGTGATAATGTCTCAGTCACCATGGTCTTAAAACTCTAGCATACATTTCTTGGAGTCTATGACACATTAAGGAATAAAATATAGTTAGAGATTAATGAGTTGTTTGGAGATGAGATCATGTTGGACATAGAAGGAAAGTTAAAAATTTCTGGGAATTAGTAGGAGGTCTATAAAAAAATTCCCACTCTATAGTAGATGAGGAACATTTTAAAAGGCTTTTAAAAATGATTAAGATTGTTGAAACATACTTTAGACATATTGATCTTCATAATCTTATGTAATTTTTACTTGTGCAATGACAAATCACATGACCGTGTTATTAATTAACCCTATAGGCCAGAAAACATTTACTTTTCTAGATCATTGCCCTCCCACTATTAAAAGAAAAATTCTAAACAATCAAAGAGAAACTGATTGTAAGACCTGCTAAAAACACAGAATATATAGTATCTACCACACTCAATTTCTGGAAAAACATAATAAAGATATTTCATCATGCCAGTCTATAAATCATGATTATGAGCTATCCATGAATGAGAAGTCAGTTTCTCCTCAGAGACTTAGATATGATAGTTAATCTACTTTCCCCCCATCCTATCAAGATTATACTTAATAAAATAACTAATAATTAAAGGGTACACCTCAAGAATCTGAAATATCCTGAAAATTCAAACATCAAAATAAAAGTGTACATTCTTCAATCTATTCTTGAAAAGTAAATTTGCAGGTCCCTTTTAAAATTGCTGAGGTTGGATAGTTTATACCTATAATGAGGAAATTAACCAATAAAGTACTGTCAGAGTCATAACAAAGATTGTTGGGGGGCCCCAGAGGCTCCACATGGGTTTTAGCAAGAGATATTGAAGCTCAAGAACAAAGAGTTGAGTTTGGCATATAGAGATTAAAAGATCAACTAAAAAAGGAGAATATGGAGAATTTAAAAAAAAAACACATTAAAATACTTCTGAACTTGATTCTGTGCTCAAAATGAGAGAAATATATGGGGGTTACATGACAAGGCAGGGGTGAGCAGTAGTTGACATGACTGTTTTCTACTAGCAATGATACCTCTCCTTACTCTGAAGAATTTGCCAGTGAGACCTGAGCTATTCATGATTAAGACTGTGCTTAATGATTATGAACTCATGGTTGGAAAAAAATTAAACTGTTCCCAGGAATTTCAATGCTCCTTATCCCCCTACCTCTCCTCCTCCTTTTAAACTATTTACAAGCTTACTATTATTCAAAGCTTTGATTTTTTTTTTTTTTTGTTACTGTTTGAAATTAATGGGAAGTATTTGACAAAATATTAAAATTTTTTTTTGTTTTTTTTTTTAAAGTATGGTAGATATGCTTTGACCCTTCATCTCAGCCAAGGTCATACTTGCTGGCTCTGTCTCTATGCAATCACAAAAACAAGTTTGGGAAGGGGGCACAGTTGATTTAGGAGCACACTGAGATCTACCTTTTTACCCCAATACTCAGATATAGACACGTAACTGAATGAGCCTCTGACATTTGGGGAAGTTGCCAAAGTATTGCTTAGATATAAATGAGGTAATTCCAAAATGAGCACAGCCTCAACACCATGTAAAGAAACAGAGAAAAATGACTCAAAAAGAGTGCACAAAGAACTTTCAATGTATTTTAAAGAAGCAAATAAAATACATAAAAAGTGAATCTTAAAACATTATATGAATGAGACATAT